>NW_027310639.1:0-56190 GCF_047496795.1 Chiloscyllium punctatum
CTCCCCTTCTATCCTTCCTGTTGAATCTGTCCTCTGGAACAATGATCTGTGAGTCCTGTCCGTCCCTTAGCTGTGTTTCTGTAATTCCTGTGATTTCCCAGTCCCATGTTCCCATCTATGCCGTGCGTTCATCTGCCTGACCTGTCAGGCATTTTACATCAAAATAAATGCAGCTTAATTCATCAGTTTTCCCTCATTGCCTGCTGTGCTCTTACCTGGTTATCAATTGAAATTACTCTGTTGAAACTCTGTCCCAGCCTCAACCTTCAGACTGCAGCCTGAGACCATCCCCCTCACTGTGGACAACGGCCTCACATTTCACGTCTTTTGTAAACCTACTAACGAAAACTTCTGCTTTCACATCTGAGTGATTAATGCCCCTCATATGTTCCTCCCCATCTCTGTGATATTCTTCAGTTACTGCATTTCTCATTCTTTATCTCCAGAGCTTCCAATCCCCCTGATCGCTGTAAGGATATTGATCCCTTGCAGCATGTTTAACACCAGTAGCAGCCTCCAACTCCTCAAAGCATCCTGTCCCTGTAACCTCCTCAAATACTACAGCTCACTGTCTTTGTAATATCTTCCATAATCTGCAATCCTGTTGATTTCTGTAACCTCCTCCAGAACAGCACTCCACATCTCTGTGTAACTGATAGGAATGCTGCAAACCTGCCTTCACAGTCCTCACAAGTTCTCTGAGCTCCTTCAGACCTACAACCCTCAGTATCTCTGGCTCCTCCAATCCCTACACTTCTCCCTGGCTGTGTGAACTGATCCAGACCCTTCAACCCTCTCTATCTCCCTCTCTCCTGCAACTCCAACTTTTGTCCATGTCAGTGTAGCTCCCAGCACCAACAATCCTCCCGGGCTCGATAAACTGCAGCTCCAACTACCACTCCAACTGTCTAATATCCAGTGCCTACAATCCTCCCTTTCTCCTAAAACTTCTGTAGCTCCAACTACCACCAATCTCTATTTAATCTCCAGTCCCGACAACCCTCCCAATCTCTGTATTTCCTGAAGCTCCAACGACCACCCATATCTGTGTAATCTCTAGTCCCTATATTCCTCACTATCGCTCTAACTCCTTCAGGACTGATAACCCTGTAAATCTCCTTGACATCTTTCAGCCCAAAAACCTATCTGATTTCTAACCACCAACAGTGATCTCAAACCACCTGAACGCTAACATCCTCCAGTCTCTACAACCCAGCTTTTCTCTGTTAGCTTCTCTGGTATCTGTATTCCCCTTTATCTCCAGTTACAGATCCTTGCTCAGGGAAACAATGTCTCTGTACCGAATCTGTAAGAACACAAGAATCTTCGGTGTATCAATAAATTTGCCTCATTTTCTAAATTTTCACGACTGCAAGTTCAACCTTCTCCACCTCTTCTCATAAATATCCCTCCATTTTGAAGAACAACCTAGTGAACCTTCTCTGGGCTGCCTCCAATGCAAGGACATTTTCCCTCCAGGTAGGGGACCAAACTTGTTCACAGTATTCTCAGTGTGGGCAGGCTGGAGTCCTCTATATTTATTACAAGCCTTCCGTATTTTTATTCTCCATTCCCTTTGAAATCAATGCCAGCATTCCTTTTGCCTTCTCTGTGTCCTGCTGGCCCTGTATGCCACCTTTCTGAGATTTATACACAATGATTCTCAAGTTACTCTGTGATGTAGCTTTCTGGAGTTGATCTGAAACCAAGTGGTGACAGCGATAATCAGGAAAGTGCTGGAATGTATGGTAAACAATATGCCAGAAATGATAACTACACACTTGGAAACCTACGGAAAAAGGGCAGTCCATCAGACCATCATGTATAGGAGCAGAATTAGGCCATTCGGTCCATCGGGTCTATTCCACTATTTGCTTATGGCTGAATTGTTTCTCAACCCCAATCGCTCACTTACTCCGGGTAACACTTGATCTCTTTATTCATCAAGAACCTAGCTATCTCTGAGTTAGATACACTGAATCACTTAGCATCCACAGCCCCATGATGCAGTGAGTTCCACTGATCCATCACCTACTGGCTGAATAAATTCCTCCACATCTCTATTCTGAAGGGCCGTCCCTTCACTCTGAAGCTGTGCCCTTGTCCCCTAGTCTCTCTTCCTCGTGGAAACATCTTGCCCCCGTCCACTCCATCCAGGCCCCTCAGTATTCTGTAAGTTTGAACAAGGTTCTACGCCGCCGCCGCCTAAACTGCATCAAGTGCAGACCCAGAGACTTCACCTGCTCCTCATATGACACAAAATTCATCGCTGGGATCTTTCTTGGAAACCCATTTCTCATACCCCTTCACATTCTTTGTCCAGACTCTTAATGTATAATGAGCAGAGTGTCATCCCAAAACTGACCCCTGCGGTACTCCCCCCATCACCAGTTCCCATCGTGAAAACTTGCCCTTTCTTCAACTCTCTGCCTTGTGCCAATCAGACAAATCCTCTATCCATGTTCTGCATGTTGTTCTGAAACGGAAATGTCATTTCACACCCACTGCTGGATTTATTTTTCTGTCTGGTTGTAAACAGCAGAGTTTCTCCATTACCTTCCCATCTGTAATTCCCTGGAGAAGGTGGTGGGGAGCTGCCTTCCTGACCCATTGCAGTCCTTTGGGTGTAGGGACAGACACAGTGCTGGGAGGATGGAGCATGGCTTGGAGGGCACCTTGGAAATGTTGGTGTTTCCGTGCACCCGGAGCTCCTGTCCTTCCAGGGTATAGTGGTTCCGGGTTTGTGAAGTACTGTTGAAAGGGCCTGCCTGAGTGACCTCAGTGCTGCTTGTAGATCTTTTAATACGTCATTCATTAATGAACATGAGCTCTGTTGGCTGAGCCAGCATTTATTGGTGATATGGAGTTGTCCCTGAGAAGGTGGTGGTGAGCTGCCTTCTTGAGCCACTGCACCAGCCGTTGGAACTGTTGTTATCTGTGTCCCATTCAGCAGGTGCTTGTCCTCATGTCTGCAACTGCATACAGACAATGCAGCTCTCCCTTTCATATCCTATATACTCCCCGCCATATAAATCTGACAGTTCCTCGCAATATCTCACCTTCTCCATTCCCATCTGTGCTAGAGATCACTGAAATTCATTTATTCTTGTTTAAACTTCTGATCACCCAAAATCTCTCCCTTTTAAAATGTGTAACCCTTTCAGCTGCTGTAACTCTCCATATAAATGTAATCAATGATAGCACAGGTTCCCTTCCTAAATCTCTGTAATTACAATGGTTGCATGTGCTAAATTGGCAATTTTCTTCCTCCTTATACATCTCAGGACTTCCAGCCCCTATAATCCCAATATTTGGAATGCTCCCATTCTCTGCACCTCCTCATGTCCTGAGGGTCCTTGAACACCACCAGTGCTCCAAAAGTTTATATTACCCCCAAGTTACTGCAAGTCTTCTAACTCTGTAATATCCAACAGTCTCCAGTACCATACGCCACTTTCTGGCTATCAATTTGCATTTGTTGAAGAATACACATCTCTGTAATCAACTCAGAAAAAGCCCTTTAGACTGTACAAAGCTCCGTCATGAATAAGCCACTATCTCTCTGTGTCCTTTGCCTTCATCAGTATATGCAACTCTCGTGTATCTTCTAGCAAACTTCTTCAGATGCTGCAGATCAGCCTAGCTCCCTAGATAACCTGTTCCATTCCATATGGCTCGCTCAATCACTGTGACACCCTCTGCTCTGTCTAATTCTCCTCTTTTCCACTGTTTTCCAGGCACAACAGTAATTCTGTAAGGCAGCAGTGCGGAATGGGACGTTATAAATCTCAGCTGAGGCTTGAGGCCTGCCATTACCTGGGAGTCACAAGGACAGAGAACCTGAGAGAGTGCGGGAGAATATTAATCAGTAGCGAGGGTCGGGACCGACTGGGACTTGGAGTAGGAGAAAAAGCAGAGCAGGAGGCTTGAAACCAGCACTGAGGCACAGAGGGAGTGACCATATGAGGGAGCAACTTGGAGCAGGAGCTTGAGTCTAACATACCTGGGAGTTACAGAGGCAGCAAAGCAGGAGGATATAAATCAGCACTGAGGATTAAGGCTGAGTCACACCTGGTAGTCACAGCGACAGTGACCCTATGAGGGAGCAGAGTGGAGTGGGTGCTGGAGGATTACACGGACCTGGGAGTCACAGAGACGGTGACCCTGTGAGGGGGCAGAGTGGAGTAGGAGCTTGAGGATTACACGTAAGTAGGGGTTGCATAGACAGTGCCCCTGTGAGGGAGCAGTTTGGTGTCGGAACTGGAGAATTACACATCCCTGGCAGTCACAGAGACGGTGACACTGTGAGGGAGCAGGGTGGAGTGGGAGCTGGAGGAATACACGTACCTGGGAGTCACAGAGACAGTGACCCTGTGAGGGAGCAGGGTGGAGTGGGAGCTGGAGGATTACACGGACCTGGGAGTCACAGAGACGGTGACCCTGTGAGGGGGCAGAGTGGAGTGGGAGCTTGAGGATTACACGTAAGTAGGGGTTGCATAGACAGTGCCCCTGTGAGGGAGCAGATTGGTGTCGGAACTGGAGAATTACACATCCCTGGCAGTCACAGAGACGGTGACACTGTGAGGGAGCAGGGTGGAGTGGGAGCTGGAGGAATACACGTACCTGGGAGTCACAGAGACAGTGACCCTGTGAGGGAGCAGGGTGGAGTGGGAGCTCGAGGTTTACACATCCCTGGGAGTCACAGAGATGGTGACCCTGTGAGGGAGCAGAGTGGAGTGGGTGCTGGAGGATTACACGGACCTGGGAGTCACAGAGACGGTGACCCTGTGAGGGAGCAGAGTGGAGTGGGAGCTGGAGGATTACACGTACCTGGGAGTCACAGAGACGGTGACCCTGTGAGGGAGCAGGGTGGAGTGGGAGCTGGAGGATTACACGTCCCTGGAAGTCACAGAGACAGTGACCCTGTGAGGGAGCAGAGTGGAGTGGGAGCTGGAGGATTACACGGACCTGGGAGTCACAGAGACGGTGACCCTGTGAGGCAGCAGAGTGGAGTGGGAGCTGGAGGAATACACATCCCTGGGAGTCACCGAGACAGTGACCCTGTGAGGGAGCAGGGTGGAGTGGGAGCTGGAGGAATACACATCCCTGGGAGTCACAGAGACAGTGACCCTGTGAGGGAGCAGGGTGGAGTGGGAGCTGGAGGATTACACGTCCCTGGAAGTCACAGAGACAGTGACCCTGTGAGGGAGCAGAGTGGAGTGGGAGCTGGAGGATTACACGGACCTGGGAGTCACAGAGACGGTGACCCTGTGAGGCAGCAGAGTGGAGTGGGAGCTGGAGGAATACACATCCCTGGGAGTCACCGAGACAGTGACCCTGTGAGGGAGCAGGATGGAGTGGGAGCTGGAGGATTACACATCCCTGGGAGTCACAGAGACGGTGACCCAGTGAGGGAGCAGAGCGCAGTGGGAGCTGGAGGATTACACGTCCCTGGGAGTCACAGAGACAGTGACCCTGTGAGGGGGCAGAGTGGAGTGGGAGCTGGAGGATTACACATCCCTGGGAGTCACAGAGACGGTGACCCTGTGAGGGAGCAGAGTGGAGTGGAAGCTGGAGGATTACACGTATCTGGGAGTCACAGAGACAACTTTCTGCTACTGGGACCTGCCTGCACTGAGTTTGGAAGAAGTGCAAGAGCCATCACAGAAAAGGCTGTAAGTTCATTGGCTGATAAATACACCGTTATTAACGACTATCAGTTAATTGCTGTAAGTCTGCAAAGTTAATTTTCCAATTCTGAAGTAAGGTTCGAACTCAGAATTAAGAGACACTGTGAAATTCTGTGCCAATATAGTCAATTACCCTCAGTAAGCCACAGTGGAATAAGGGACTTAACCATATTGTTATTTCCCGGATGTTAACTTCATTCTAAGTAATTATTTAAGTTATTCTAGACTGTTGCATTTTACGACATGGCAAGACATATTTGTCAGATGGAAATTATGTTCTGTTACATTGGGAATTCATAGCCCCTGCTCGTGTCCTAGATGAACACGGGGTCTCGGAGATCAGACAGTGCTCGAGACTCTGTGATGCTGAGAGTTATGGGGATAGCGCACACAGAGAGCAGATCACCCTGCAGACATGACAGCCTGGAATAAGGAAGGGAATGGGGGACTAGGCAATCGAAGAGAAACAGTCAGGGAATCCAGGAATACCGTGATATCTCCCTCCCAATTCAGTTTCCCAGTTTGGAATCTGATTAAGGTGTAGGCTGCTCAAGGGAGGGCAGTCAGAGCCATGTCTGTGGCCCCACAAGCAGCCTGACTGTACAGGATCGGAGGTAGAAGGAAGAAGGAACAATAGGAACAGGAGATTCCGGAAATTGAAGAAGATGTCAGTGTTTCTGTAATTTCAGGATAGTGGGGTTAAGAATGTCACTGTGTCTGCAGGACATTCGTCTGGGGTACAGTGAGCAGTCCAAGGTCACGTCCATGCTGATAGGAATGATCTGGGTAGGAAGGGTGAAGTGGTCTGGGAATCAGAATTTAGGGAGCTAGGTGGATAGTTAGCAAGCAGGACCTCAAATGTAGCAATCCCTTGGTTACTGCCAGTGCCGTGTCAAAGTGAGAACAGAACTCTGAGTTTTAGGTAGATGAGAGTGTGACTGGAACGATGGTGCAGCAGGAAGGGCTTCAGATTCCTGCGACACTGGGACTGGTTCTGAGGAAGGCAGCAATTGTGCAAGGTGGATGGGCTAACGTGACAGAACCGGGACTGAATTTCTTACGGGGTTTTTTGGGAGGGATTGAAAATAACTTGGCCTGTGCTTAGGATCCAAAAAGGAATATTAGAGGAGACTACCAGGATTCTCAAAATACTGGGAGATACATTTGGTACTAACTTACAACAACAAGTTTATCAGTGGAAGATGGAGCAAGAAAGAAAGCCTTAATCTGAGGTTCTCTGCATAGACATTAATACTCGGAGTGTGTAGAGTTACAGGTGCAGATTGGTGTGTCTAAATCTGGCTCAAGGAATGGCAGGACTGGGTGTCAAATATTGCTGGGGATAAAGAATTCCAAAATGATAGAAGTGAAGGGAAAGGATGAAGGGAAAAGTACTGGTTTAAATTAGCATTAGTTTAGGAGTCCAAGACAAAGATGATCCATCCAAGGAAACAATTAATTTGGCTGGAGCTACAGAACAAAAAAATATACAATTACACTGTGAGGTACAGTCTGTCGGCAGAAACCAAAAGAAAATGACGGAGGGAATAAATATTAACTGATATTAACTGTGTTATTGGTGTTGCAGGGTCACGAGGTTCGAGTATTCCTAGATTACATGGAGGAGAGCTTACTGCCGGAGTATGTGTCCAGCCCAAGACAACATGTACTGTTGGACCTGGTCCTTGGAAAAAGATGGGGCAAGTAGATCCAGTGTCAGTAGGGGAAGATTTTGGGGAACAGCGATCATTTTATTGTAAAGTTCAGGATGATGGTAGAGAATGATATAAGTAACTGAGAGTGAGAAACATTAGTGGACTGAGAGCAGCCTTCAATGGGGCAAGAATGAAGCTGGGAAGGTTTGACTGGAACACCAATTTGGTCAGAAAATGACAAACTGAACCATGGGCTCCCTGCAAAGACAAGATGGCTTGGGTCCAGTTGAGGAATGGTCCCTCAAATAGGAACAGCAGGATAAACAACCCCAATGCTGCTTCGTGTGATAAACAATAGAATTTGTGTCAGATGGAGAATCGAATTAAGAGCCACGAGGAATGCTGGAGGTTCAGAGGGGAGATGGTAGAGCAGAGGGGAATTATGGGAAAACTGAGAGCCACCATAGAGCTGTCCCGGAATCCTCCTGCGGGCCCCTCATAACGAACGTATCAAAAGATGGAGTAAGGCTGCGTCAAAATTAGAAAGAGGATTTATACCTGGAAAAAGATCTTCGCAAGTAGTTAAGATGCACTTAGATGCGTTGTAGATGCATGTTTGACTGAAACATTCAGGAGGCGATTAGATGATATTTGATACAAAACAAATGTGAGGATGTGAATGAAGGAGGAGATCATTACTCAGCAAAGAGTTCAGTTGAAGAGCTGGTGTAGTCATGATTGACCAAATGATACCCTTCTGTGCCAAAAGGCGTCTGTGTCATTCCGTGTGATGTCTTGAGAGTCCTCCAAATCCATAAATATCCCGTCTTTATAACCTCGTCGATCCTGTATGATACATTCTAAATCTCCATCAGCCAATGTCGCCGTCCTTATCTCTGTAACTCATACAGGCCATACAAACCTCCTTTCTCTGGAATCTCCTCCAGCCCCAATAACCTTTCCTCTCTATAAAATATTTCTCAAGTCTTTACAGCTCTCCCCTTCTCTGCAACTATCTGATCCATAGAAACCTAATCTTTGCAATCTCCTCCAATCCACACAACAATCAGCCTTACTAATCTCCTCCTGCCCTGACAGATTGCAATATCTCAATAGACTCCAGCCACTACAGTGTTCATTATATCTCCAACGTTCTCCAGCACTGACAACACTGCCAATCTATTTTCTTTGCTCCAGTTCCTACAATTTTCCCTGTTGTGTACCCTAATCCAATGCCTAACCAGCTGTGTAACATCCTCTAGTCCCAACCATGCTCCTGATTCTGTAACCACCTTCTGCCCCGACACAGCTCACTGTCTCTGCAACCTCCAGATTCTAAACCCGTCCTGATCTGTGGAAATGCCCCCAGCCCTCCCCCTCTCTGTAATATCTACCAGATGTTCAAACTGAAATAACTCCACAGAGGCTGGTATCCTGTTACCAAATCACCTTTTATGTCTTCATGCATGATCCATGGCACTGACCCAAGCTAGCTCAGAGCCGGCTCTTATAGTTAACAGAGCCCCTGAAGCTTCTGTTTATTTATGAGCCAGGATTCCCTGATTAGAGCCAGTTAACAGTCCCAATCAGGTAACACGTATTAATGAGATTTAACTGACTGACCTCGTTCCAATCACTGTAAAAACACTCTACGTATCTCTAAGGTTAATTAACACCTACAAATCCCCTAGTCTCTGAAACCTCCTCCAGTTTCACCAATGCTGTCTCTGTAAAGTTCCCCAAGGACAGTCCTGTACCTTTCAGTCGATCCTCCTGTTATCAATCTCCTGCAGGACCAATACAAGCTTTTTTTCCTGTTTTCTACAAACTCTCCGTCTCAATGTTCTCCACCCAAAATGTCTCTTCCTAATCACTAACTGGTTCCAAAGACTCGGTCTGCCGTTTGTGTGTGACGTTCTTCATAAGGAGGAAGGGGTATTCGAAACAGGGAGCTTCATAAGGCATGGAGACCTTTACACAAATAGGAATGTTTGTAGAAACTAGTGGGTTTACAGAAGTGGGAAGGGTCATGGAACATGTAGGATGTTTCAGAGACTGGTAGTATGTAGGCACAGTGGACAGAATTTTTTTTATATCTGGAGCTGAGAGGTAAAGATAAATAAACCATGTGATAAATTGTCCCGGTAACATTTTCATCAGGTGTCGGGGAGGGTTTCTCTCTACAAGGCTCTCGTAGCCAGAATATTGATCTGGCTGCTCCAGCTTCATTTTCACTTCAAACAAAACCTAAAACTATTCTTGTCTTTGTAATCTTCTTCAGCCTCTAGAACAACCCATATCCCTGCAATATCCCATAACTTTCACACAACTTCCTATCTCTCTAACCACCTATGGACCCTACAGCAATCCTGGACTTTGCACTTGCTGCCATCCCTGAATTCCTTCCTAACGTTTGAACAAGGCCAATGAAATGGTAGATTTAAATAACATGAACCAGGTCAGATGGAGCTGTCATAATGGAGATGTGGCTCCAGTGTGACAATGACCGAGAACTGGATATATCAAAGGGGTTTACCATTAACACAGGAAGGATAAAAAGGCTAACTCAGTGAAGTACACTGTGTATAAAGATTGGGATCAGTATTATTGTGATGATAATCAATTCACACACTGCTCCTCCCTGTTTTCTCCCCTCATTCCTGCGTATTGATCCTGTCAGATATTGGTAAATCTTGAAAACTTCATAAAATAGTACAGTATAGAGGAAATCACTCTGCAAACTGTCTACATTGGACAAGATGTCATGTTATTTTTGAAGCCCTAGTTCTCTCTCCCCAGAGACGATAGGCCTTCCAGTTCAGCTCCCGGCACCTTTTTAAAATGGTTTGACAGTTTCTACCTCGACTCCACTTCCATGCGTGACTCCCAGATCTCAACCATACTCTGGGTGAAATAACAACCTTCCTCAGTACTTCGCTAATATTTCAATTAATTACGTTTAATATTCACCGTTTGTAATGCAATTCTACAAGAGCAAAATGTTCTCTCCCTTTCTACACAGGCTCCTGACAATATGTGCACCCCAATCAAATCTCCTCTCAGTATCCTCCATTCCCCTATCTTTCCCCATAACTGCACTTCCACTGTCACAGGGTAACGGATCTCCTCTGTACCCTCTCCAGTCCAATTCCATCCTTCCATGTGATCGGGTGACCAGAACTGTATACAGTCCCCAAGCTGTGACTGAACTCATTATTTATACAGTTCCTGCCTAAGCTTCCTGCTCTGAAATTCTGTATTTTGGCTGACAGAGAAAATCATGCCAATTGCTGCATTAAAAAGATTATTTATCTGTCCAGCTACCTTCATTTATCTGCCCACACTGACCATACTCTCATTTATTGTGTATTCCTCTCTATTGTTGATGTCCCCAAATGCCTTGCCTTGCACTTCTCTGGGTTGTTTGCTCCATTCACCTGGACCCCACAGTTTCTGTTTTTAAACAATCTGCCATGGGATCTCTTGTCAAATCCAAGTAAGTCACATGCAGTTCCAAGTTACTGCCTCAAACCGACACAGTCAGATTAATTACACACGATCTTCCTTGAAAAAATCAAGACCGACTCTCCTGGAGTCCCTGGGATTTCCTCAGTGACAGTTTATCCACTGTCGCAGAATTCTAACCTCGACCTATTCAGTCAGTCACTTGCTCCACATTAAACAAAGTTGCGGTATTAGCTGTTCTCCAGGCCTCCGGCACCATCCCTGCATCCAGGGAGGATTATATAATGTAGGTAAGTATAAGGCAGGGAATTTTCCCCGGCACCTTTTAACAGTCTGGAACATTGTATTACCCCTTTTTAAGGAATTGAATCTCCTGTATAATTCTCCTTTCCAAGTTTGTTTCTCCCAATATTTCATCCCTATTTTGATTCAGACAGACAGAGGCCAAACCCATCTTATGATTTGGTCAAGTCTCATTTTAATCGGGTTTCATGGAGTGTTTCTCTCCACAAGGTGAATTGCATTTTCTCATGATACCATACCCAATCTGCCTTATACCCTACCTGCCTGCGTGGTCTTCCTCTCATCTGACACTAACGTGATGATTTTTCCCCTTCTTCATAAGAATTGCCCTCTGCCTGGATACCCAAGAATTTACCAGCCTCCCTGTTTCCAGGAGCCATCTTTAAAAAGTCATTTTACTCTTGGATTGTGAAGTCGAAATTGGCCTGGACATGGCAGAAGGGGTAAACTGGGGCCCCACTTTGTGGGCAAGGCCCTGGTCCTGGTGTATGACATGGTTCATGAGAGGGACATTATCTTCCTCCAGGGATTGCAGGGGAAGCTATGACACTAGACCCTGCCAACTTGGTCAGAGGCTGATCCCTGGGTCAGTGAGGTGCCAGCCTTCTGGGTGAATATCTATCAGTATAGGAAGGAGGTCAGTGACCTTCTCCCGTGCACCAGGGTAAGTGCCACCATCTGCACTTTGTGACTTCACTCTCACTCTCTCTGTTACTGCACCCACCTCCCACCAAGGCTCATTTTCTCCCACTGTCAGTGAATGCAGCACCTTCTCTCAGTCTCTCTGTAATCTCTTCTCTGCCCCTCTGCCCAACTCTGCCTGGTGTCTGTGCTGCCCACTCACTCACTCAGAACACCTCGACACCTTCCCCCCAACTGTCCCAGCACTAACAGCTGTACCAACCACTTCCATTTCCCTAATCCTCCTTGGTAATTCTCACATTCCAGAAGGAACCATCCCGCACTAGGGCACAAAGAACGAAGAGGGATATGGGGCAGCCTAATATTCATCTCCTCACCCCCTAACAGGGGAAGGATCCTGACCCTAACAACCACGAGAGGCTGACTGACCGTGTCCAAGCTCCCAGACTGGATTCTGAGACTCCCCCTGACTCACTCTGCTGGGCACCGTGACTGACCGTATCCAAGCTCCCGGACTGGGATCTGAGACTCCCCCTGACTCACTGTGCTGGGCACCGTGACTGACCGTGTCCAAGCTCGCAGACTGGATTCTGAGACTCCCCCTGACTCCCTGTGCTGGGCACCGTGACTGACTGTGTCCAAGCTCGCTGACTGGGATCTGAGACTCCCCCTGACTCACTGTGCTGGGCACCGTGACTGACCGTGTCCGAGCTCCCGGACTGGGATCTGAGACTCCCCCTGACTCACTGTGCTGGGCACCGTGACTGACTGTGGACAATGATATCAAGCTTCCTGAGTTTGTGTTCCTGCTAAACACCAAGACAATACAGCAGACGGGTGAAACAGGTAGCTCTAGCTGAGGGGAAACGCTGCTAAAGGCAGGGTAAGGCAAGGCAATAATTCTGTGAGCATTCAAGTCAGTTCAAAGTGAGTGTGTACAAACACGGAGTGAGCAGCCCAGAGGGACAAGCCATGAGCTGTGAGTGTGTTTCCTGAGCACAGCGTCCTTGTAGCAGCATTGCAATGAGAGTTGTCAGTATACCCTGAGCTGCAGCATTGAAGTACTGAAGCGTACTGTCAGTGGGTCCGGGATGTGCTGGGAATGCATGGTGAGGCTGGCATGTGTCAGATGCCATCATTGGTGGGTGTGTACATGCAGCTCCTCTCTGTGCAGTGTCCCCCGAGATGATGCTGTTCAGGATAGAAGTCTGCAGGAGCAAGCGCCGAGATGGAGTCACCAGGTAACAGGTCTGACTTTCGTGTCAAATTCTCCATATTGAGTTTCCCCACAGTGGGGGAGGATATGAAGCTGCAAGTTGATGAGGGGGTGGATCTATAATAATGTGGTTGTTGATCATCAGTAATCATTCAGTGAGGATCTCGCCTCTCCCGTGCTCAAATCTTGACATTAACAACAGTCCAGTACAGGAACAGGCCTTTCAGCCCAGCAAGCCCGCACTGACGCATGATGCCGTTCTAAAGTTAAAACAAAAGTTTTTGCTCCAACAACCTCTATGTCATTCTATTCCCTACTTGCTTATACTTGTGCCAAGATCCCTCTTAAACCTTGCTATATTGGCTTCTTCCCCTATATCATTTCATTCCAGGCACTTTACATTCTGTCTGTAACAGCAAACGAAACTTACCTATCACATCTCCTGAACTTTCTCTCTTTTACCTAAAACCTACAGTCCTGAGTAATTGATACTTCTACTCTGGGGGGAAAAAGCCTCTAACTGTCCTTCTATCTATGCCTCTGATAATTCTGTAAATATCTGTCAGGTAGCCCCATATCCAATGATGCCCAGGTGCACACAAACCCTATATGTTCAATTTCTCCTTCTGACTAATACCCTCCAAACCAGACAACATGCTGGTAAAATTTTTCCATACCCTCTCCAACACTTCAACATTGTGTGGCAAAGAGTACTGTACACAATATTCTAAATGTACCTCGAAATAAGTTTCTCTACAGCTGCAATATGACCTGTTAGTTTTCATACTGCATGCTCTGATGCATGTCTGCAAGTTTGCCATCAGTTTTCTTGATCACCCTATCCACCCGTGTTACCCCTTTCAAGGAACTGTGGAGCTGTACACCTAGATTCCTTCGGATGTTGATGCAATCAGTAGTTTTTCCATACAATTTATACTTCTCTCCTGCATTCGACCTTCTAAAACGCATCACGTCACAACTGTCCAGATAAAGTTACATCTATGTTTTCTCTGTTCAAGTCTGCAGCTGACCTATATCCCGCTGTATTCTCTGGCAATCATCCTCACAATATGCACCTCCGCCAATCTATTTACAGATCACAAAAGCACTGACCCACCAGTACTCTGTCTTCTCAGACCAAGCAGTTCTCTATCCATCTTACCAACTGATCCCCTTTCACTTCACCTTCTGTATGAGCCTGCCATAAAGAAGCATATTAAAGGCCTTGCTAACATCCAAACGGCCAACATCCAGCCCCATTCCCTCATCAATCAATTTTGTCACTTCCTCAAAATATTCAGTCATGTTTGTGAGACATGATCCTCCCCACACAACTGTGTTGCCGGTTGCTAGTAAATCCAGATTAGAGTACTGTTGGAGCTGTACTCATTCAGACAAGTGATTATTCCATCATGTCCCTGACTTGAACCTTGGAGAGTAGATTCGATTCCTTACAGTGTGGAAACAGGGCCTTACATTCCTTACAGTATGGAAACAGGGCCTTTGGCCCAACTAGTCCATACCAACCCTCCGAAGAGTAACCCACCCAGACCGATTTCCCTCTGACTAAAGCACCTATCACTATGGGCAGCTTAGAATTGCCAATTCACCTGACCTGCACATCTTTGGACTGTGGGAGGAAACCACGCAGACACGGGGGGAATATGCAAACTCCACACAGTCACCCAAGGCCGGAATTGAACCTAGGACCTTGGTGCTGTGAGGCAGCAGTGCTAAGCACTGAGCCATCGTGCCGTTCTTGATGGTTAACATATTGTGGGGGCTGTGACAGTTACTGGACAGTGGGAGGTATGTCGGGGTGTGATGGTTACTATACAGTGGAAGCTATGTCCGGCCATGGTGGTTACTGTACAGTGGGAGGTATGTCAGGCCGTGATGGTTACTGTACAGTGGGAGGTATGTCGGGGTGTGATGGTTACTATAAAGTGGAAGCTATGTGCGGCCATGGTGGTTACTGTACAGTGGGAGGTATGTCGGGGTGTGGTGGTTACTGTACAGTGGGAGGCATGTCCGGCTGTGGTGGTTACTGTACAGTGGGAGGTATGTCGGGGTGTGATGGTTACTATACAGTGGAAGCTATGTCGGGCCATGGTGGTTACTGTACTGTGGGAGGTATGTCGGGGTGTGATGGTTACTGTACAGTGGAAGGTATGTCGGGGTGTGATGGTTACTGTACAGTGGAAGCTATGTCCGGCCATGGTGGTTACTGTACAGTGGGAGGTAAGTCGGGCTGTGGTGGTTACTGTACAGTGGGAGGTATGTCGGGGTGTGATGGTTACTGTACAGTGGGAGGTATGTCGGGGTGTGATGGTTACTCTACTGTGGGTGGTATGTCGGACCGTGATGGCTACTGTACAGTGGGAGGTATGTCGGGGTGTGATGGTTACTGTACAGTGGGAGGTATGTCGGAGTGTGATGGTTTCTGTACAGTGGGAGGTATGTCGGGGTGTGATGGTTACTGTACAGTGGGAGGTATGTCGGGGTGTGATGGTTACTGTACAGTGGGAGGTATGTCGGGCTGTGATGGTTACTGTACAGTGGGAGGTATGTCGGGCTGTGATGGTTATTGTACAGTGGGAGGTATGTCGGGGTGTGATGGTTACTGTACAGTGGGAGGTATGTCGGGCTGTGACGGTTACTGTACAGTGGGAGGTATGTCGGTCCAGGAAGCTGCCGACTGTATGAGTTATACACAATATGATTCTGCTGCTGCTGATGGGCCATTGTACCTCATGGATGATCGTGATTGTTTCCCTAACCTGTTTAAAGTCTGTACAATTCAGTACATAACATGGTGTGAAGGGTCTGCAAAATGTGAGGTTAGCCCTTGCTCCCCATAAGGACTGTGCAGTGAACATTGTTACCGATATATGAAATGTAGGGGTGATCTGCAGCAGGCAGATCAGTGATGATGTGGTCAATTATAGGTTTCCCTTTTATTGGTTCCCCATAACCTGCCGCAGAGCAGTCAAGCCACCACAGTGTCCAGCATCAATGCTGAGCACTATGATTATATTAGATTCCGTACAGTGTGGGAACAGACCCTTCTGCCCAACCAGTCCACGCCCACCCTCCGAAGAGTAACCCACTACCATGGCCAATTCACCTGAGCTGCATTTCTTGGGACTGTGGGAGGAAACCCACGCAGACACTGGGAGAATGTACAAACTCCACACAGGTAGTTGCCCAAGGCTGGAATCAAACCTGGGTCCCTGGTGCTGTGAGGCAGCAGTGCTAACCACTGAGCCACCATGCCACTCTATATTGACTATGTGCCATGGAGCTGCCCTCTTCTGCCTGCCTGTACCTTTCAGTGGTACAGAACCTACCAGAGAGAATAGTGATGCCTGGGACATAGTCCTGTTCACAGAATCCTGCTTTACAGACAATATCTGATTGTTGCTTGATTAGTCTGTGGGAAATATACAACAAGTCAATTTTACATTCTGTATAATTGAAGAGTTAATTTCAATTTATTTCTTACATTTTTAAACAAACATCATTGTTTTTCAGTTGAAAGCAATTGAAATGAACAATAATTGATTTACCAGAGCGCAAACCTAACTATTACAGTTCAGTGAATGTAGTAAACAGCCAATTCATGTTCAGTTCAGTGAACACACCATCTTACAGGCAGCAAAGCTGTTGGAAATGACATTGAGAAAAAGCCTGAACTCAGACACAGTGTTACTGGGCCTCTCCATGACGTCCAAAACACTGGCCATCTCCAAGATCTGTTCAGAGAGCTTCCTAACTGGAGCTGGACAGTTACTGACACAATCCCTCACAATAGACTGGTTAGAGACATACCTGAACAACAGGGAGATGTGTGTGGGGCAGACTGGTCAATGGACTAGCACATGGCACTGGTCAAAATGCAGTTCAACATCTATAACAATGACCTGTAAACAGCCATGTCTTGGAAGTATATCCCTTCCAGTGTGGGACCTAAACTCTGTAGTTCTGTACCTTGGACGCAATCCTGAATGAAAGTGTTATAAAGGTGATGGACTCCTGCAGCACATGGCATCTTACATTGAATCCCTCATAAACCATATCCAGTGTATGTTATCTCTACAATGTCAGTGTCCAAACAGATTTGTGCAGCGCCATTGATGGCCGGCAGCTTTACAGCCCAACGTACTTGTGTGTGACTTGATCTGGAAATCTCTGTGTAAATGTTTGCAACATTGTTCTAACCATTAACAGTAAAGTCTTATTACTGAAGGTCCGACATCCTTTCGTAATACGAACTTTTAAATTGTCCAATAAACACAAAATCCCCACTTTATTCAGTTCATTTTTATAACAATATGATGAAAACAGTGCACAACTCACAGTATGGAGCATTGAAATGATGGGTCTCAGTTCCACACCCAAGAGCAATTTATTATTAAGTGCAAGGACTTTGAAATAGAGCATAGAACATAGAACAGTACAGCAAAGAACAGGCCCTTCAGCCCATGATGTGGTGCCGACCACTGATCCTTGTGTCTGCACCCTCAAATTTCTGTGACCATATGCATGTCCAGCAGTCTCTAAAATGTCCCCAATGACCTTGCTTCCACAACTGCTGCTGGCAACGTATTCCATGCTCTCACAAATCTCTGTGTAAATATCCCGCCTCTGACATCCCCTCTGTACTTTCCTCCAACCGGCTTAAAACTATGACCCCTCGTGTTAGCCATTTCTGTCCTGGGAAATAGTCTCTGGCTTTCGACTCTATCTCTGCCTCTCATTATCTTGTATACCTCAATTAGGTCCCCTCTCCTCCCTTTCTCCAATGAAAAAAGTCCGATCTCAGTCAACCTCTCTTCATAAGATAAGCCCTCCAGTCCAGGCAGCATCCTGGTAAACCTCCTCTGAACCGTCTCCAAAGAATCCACATTTTTCCTATAATAGCACAACCAGAAATGGATGCAGTATTCCAAGTGCGATCTCACCAATGTTTTATAGAGCTGCAACAAGATCTCACAACTCTGAAACTCAATCCCCCTGTTAATGAAAGCCAAAATACCATGTGCTTTCTGAACAACCCTGTCCACTTGGGTGGCCATTTTAAGGGATCTATGTACCTGCACACCAAGATCTTTCTGTTCCTCCACACTGCCAAGAATCCTATCCTTAATCCTGTACTCAACTTTCAAATTCGAACTTCCAAAGTGCATCACTTTGCAGTTATCCAGGTTGAACTCCATCTTCCACCTCTCAGCCCATCTCTGCATCCTGTCAATGTCATGCTGCAGCCTACAACAGCCCTCTGTACTGTCAACGACACCTCCAACCTTTGTGTCATCTGCAAACTTGCTGACCCATCCTTCAATCCCCTCACCCAAGTCATTAGGAAAAATTGCAAACAGTAGAGGCCCAAGGACAGAGCCCTGTGGAACACCACTCGTCACGGACGTTCAAGCAGAATATTTTCTTTCTACAACCACTCGTTGTCTTCTGTAGGCCAGCCAATTCTGTACCCAGACAGCTAAGTTCCCCGGTGTCCCATTCCTCCTGACCTTCTGAATGAGCCGACCATGTGGAACCTTATCAAATGCGTTGCTGAAGTCCATACACACCACATCCACTGCTCGATCCTCATCATCACCTGCCCCTCACAAAGCCGTGTTGACTGCATTTAATCAAGCCATGCTTTTCCCGATGGTCAGAAATCCTATCCCTCAGAATCCTTTCTAACACCATGCAGACAACAGTCGTGAGGCTTACTGGTCTGTAATTGTCGGGGATTTCCCTATTTCCTTTCTTGAAGAGAGGAATTACATTTGCCTCCCTCCAGTCCTCAGGTACGACTCCAGTGGAGATCGAGGATGCAAAGAACTTCGCAAGTGGCGAAGCAATTGCATTTCTTGTTTCCAAAGCAATTGTATTTCTCGTTTCCAAAGCAGCGGAGGACAAATTTGATTCGGGCCTGGCAACTTGTCAGTCTTAATATTGCTCTTCAGAGGGTCTGTGTGGACCTGTTGGACCTAAGGAACTGGTTCCACATGTAAGCTAAAATGTGCTGAAAAAAGCAGTGTGTGTGTTATCATTTTGATTCAAACCTCAACCCACAAAGTCTCATTTGAAGACCCTTCTAAGCTATTGTCCATCCTTTCAGCAGTAACTGACTTGTTAATTAATAAAGCAACATCACCTCCTCTTTAACACCCTGCCTTGTCCTGTCTATAGTTCCAGTACAACAGAGTATTGAGTTGTTTGCTCTAACCTCCCTCAAAAGAGCCTCTGTGATGGTAAAACTGTCACACCTCCACATGTCAACTCATTCCCTTATCGCATCTGTCAGCCTGTCTGATAATACTCCCAGCATTAATCTAAGCTGGAATATAATACCTGGAATACCCTGTACCTCGGAGTTCTTCAGTCATTTCCTGTTTCTTATCAAGCTGCTCAAACCATGAACCACAACTCTAACTCTGGCACTAAATGAATATATGCGGAATTGTAATTTCTTTTTTTTAAAAAAAAACATATTCATCAAATGCAACTTTCCAGAACTGAGCAGTCAGCTCCACATACAATGAGTTTCTGATGGTTAATTCCCCACTCAGTGTACAGAGGGGACAGCCCTCAGTAGTGGAGAAAGTGAGGACTGCAGTTGATGGAGATCAGAGTCAAAATGTGTGGTGCTAGAAAAGTACAGCACGTCAGGCAGCATCCGAGGGGTAGGAGAGTCGATCTTTCGGTCATAAATTCTTCATCAGGAAGGCATTGGTGCATTCCTTTATTTTTTCATTCCATGATTCACAGAATGTTGTGAACTGTACTTACTCAGGGAGGCAGCACTGTGTATTGCACTGAAATGGAAAGCAGTCAATCAGTTGGTTGGACAGGGTGCAGAAAAGTTGAGGGGAAGTATACACTGATTGAATGAATTACAAACATAAGGATAGGTAAATCCCCTGGGCCAGATGGGGTTACCCTAGATTACTCCAGGAAGTGATGTGAGAGATTGGCGTGCCTTTGGTGATGATCTTTGCGTCCTCACAGTCCACTGGAGCAGTGCCAGCCAGATGATTGGAAGGTTACAAATGATACTCCCTTGTTCAGCAAATGGATTAGGGATAACTGTGGGATTGACTGAACAGTCAGTCTTACATCAGTGTGGGCAAAGTATTGCAGACGTTTCTGAGAGGCCGGATTTACAATTACTTAGAAAACAATGGTTTGATTAGACATAGTCAGCATGGCTTTGTGAGGAGCAGGTCATCCCTCAGAAACCTTATTGAAATCTTTGAAGATGGAAAAAGCACATTGATGAAGCGAGACCAGTAGATGTGGTGAACAAGGCGTTCGCCATTGTCGGCTCATTCAGAAGGTACAGAAGCATGGGGTGCAGAGACATTTGGCTGTCTGGATACGGGCGTGGCTGGCCCACAGAAGACAGAAGATGGAAGCAGTTGGAAAGTATTCAGCCTGGAGCTTAGTGACCAGTGGTGTTCTACAGGGATCGGCTCTGGGACCTGTGCTCTTTGTGATTTTTATCAATGATTTTGATGAGGAAGTGGACAAGTAGGTTAGTAAGTTTGCCAATATCACGAAGGTTGATCGGGTTGTGGATAGTGTGGAGGGCTATTGTAGTTTGCAACAGGACATTGACATGATGCAGAGCTGGGCTGACAAGTGGCAGATAGAGCTCAACTTTAAAAAAATGTGAAGCAATTTTTTTAAAAGGTTGTATTTGCATAAAACATACAGGGTTGAAGGCAGAATTCTTGGCTGTGCGGAGTGACAGAAGGATCTTGGGGTCATTGTCCATCGATCTCTCAAAGTTGCCACCAAGTTGATAGGGTTGTTCAGAAGGAATACGGTGTGTTGTCTTTCATTATCAGGGAGATAGAGATTATGAGCAGCGAAGTTATTTCTTTGCTCTATAAAGCTGTGGTTCAACCACACGTGGAAGCCTCAGAGAGTGTGCAGAGGAGACTTACCAGGGTGCTTCCTGGACTGGAGGGCATATCTTACAACGAAAGTTTGAGCTGCTAGGGCTTTCCTCCAGCAGTAGTAGTAGAGTCAGATCCATTAGGGATATTTAAGAAGACTCTTGGATAGGCACACGAAAGTTAGTGCATTGAAGGTTATATAGGTTAGTCTGATCTTAGAGTGGGATAAAAGGCTGGCAAAACATTGAGGGATGAAGTGCCTGCACTGTGCTGTACTGTTCTATGTTGCAAATTTCACTCAGCTTGTGGATTTTCGTCAGTTGGTGAATGTGTGAGGGAGGTGAGGGAGTGAGGGAATGGAGTGTGTGAGGGAGTGAGGTGTGTGAGGTCAGGAAGGTGGGTAGGGACGTTAGACCAAGACTTCCATTTTTGATGTAATTGTTACATTCACCTAAGTGTCAGCACAATATGTGTGGTTATCAAGACCAGACAAAATCCACAAGTTCAGTTATTAAAACGATTTTGGCTTGCTGTTTGCTCCTGGTTTCTACAGATACATTCTGCTGGGTGACCCATGAATTAGTATCTGAATATCCACAGACATGTTTCATTTTGTTTTGATACTGTTGAATGTGAAGGTACATTTATTGGATGTAGTTTCAGAGGATTCACTGTAAGACACAAAATGCTTCAATAGACTGTCAAATGTGAACGTTTTCACCCAGTGTCTGGCCCAGGGTGCAGATGTAGGGAGTCTGGGTGATATGCCAGATGTCATCACCATAAGTAATGTGTGCATTGTGATTCTGACACTCCATGTCCATACATCTGCTCCATGGGCCAGGCTCTGACTGATGATGAACTTGTCAGACCTGGTTCCTGGTCAGTCATTGGTATCTAATTTAGACAGTATTTGTGCCTACACTGAGAGCAGTGATAGACTGTTGGCTAGTTTCCTCCTGCTCAATGGGGATTCCAAATGATTCTCTGTGAGGGAATGTTTCTATGACTGCCCTGACACAGGTTGGAAACTCTCTTCACAGATTCAGGACCAGGACAGGGTCTCTGTCATCGCTACATGCAGCTGTGAGGTCCAGTAGCACTGTACCTGAATTCAGGCCTTTTAGAATCCACTTTTAATGTCGGTCATGATGCAAAGTGATGGGTTTGCTGACCTGAACAATGATCAGGAGTTTGCCATATTTATGAATTGGGCAATAATAAAGTATGAGCTTCAATTATTCAATGAACAATAACTGCATCATCTCTGAAAACAATGAAGTTGATTTTATATTGATAGAATTAAAATATAAACACCAAACAATCTTTTATGATACAAAAGTAAGGAATCACATTTTTATTTGTATCGAAAAAGGACATGTTGTCTGACTGTGCTGGTGATCACAATTACACATTGAATCTCAGTATTCAAATGCATACATTGTCACCCTATCATTTGCAAAATGGTTGACCTCTACATGATTTAATATTCAGAGTGAGCAAATGATTGAACAATCAAATAGAATTATAACTCTGACACATTTAAATAAAATCAATCGATTTAATTTCTCCTCTGAAATGTGTGAGCTTCAGTTATTTGCCAACAATTCTATTAGTTTTAAAATAATGATGGAAAAGGATAGACTAGATCTAAAAGTTGAAGTTCTAAATTGGAGAAAGGCCAATTTTGACGGTATTAGGCAACATCTTTCAAAAGCTGAGGGCGGCAAATATTCCCAAGTAAGCAGTCGGCTAGAAAATGGGAAGTCTTCAGATGTTAGATAGCCGGAGTCCAGAGACAGTATATTCTTGTTAGGGTAAAAGGAAAGGCTGGTAGTTATAGAGAGTGCTGAATGACTAAAGAAATTGAGGGTTTGGTTAAGAATAAGAAGGAAGGATATGACAGATACAGGCAGAATAGTTTGAGTGAATCCTTAGAAGAGTATAAAGGCAGGAGGAGTATACTAAAGAGGGAAATCAGGAAGGCAAAAAGGGGAACATGAGATAGCTTTGGCAAATAGAGGTAAAGAGAATCCAAAAGGATTTTACAAATACATGAGATAAAAAGGATAAACAGGGAGAGAATAGAGCCCTCAAAGATCAGCAAGGTGCCTTTACGTGGAGTCACAGGTGATGGGAGAGATACTAAACGACTATTTGATATCAGTGTTTACTCAGAAGAAGGACATGGGAGATGTAGATATATGGAGAAATAGATGGTGATATCTTGAAAAATGTCCATATTACAGAGGAAGAAGTGCTGGATGTCTTGAAATGCATGAAGATGGAAAAATCCCCAGAACCTGATTAATCAGGTGAAACTTGAAAGGGTTCAGAAAAGATTTACATTCATGTTGCCAAGGTTGGAGGGTGTGAGCTATGCTGGAGGTTGAACAGGCTGGGACTGTTTTCCCTGGAATGTTGGAGACTGAGAGGTGACCTTATAGAGGTTTATAAAATTATGAGGGGTATGGATAGGGTAAATAGACAAGGTCTTTTTCTTCTGGGATAGGGAAGTCCAGAACTAGAGGGCATAGGTTTCGGTTGGGTAGGGAAAAATGTAAAAGAGATGTAAGGGGCATTTTTTTCTCACTCAGAGGGTTGTACGTGCTTGGAATGAACTGCCAGAGGAAGTGGTGCTGGTTAGTACAATTATAATATTGAGATGGTGTCTGGATGGGTATATGAATAGAAAGTGTTTCGAGGGATATGGGCTGAGTGCAAGCAGGTGGGAATAGATTGGGTTGGGATATCTGGTTGGCATGGACAAGTATGACCAGACAGTCTGTTTCCATGCTGTCTATCTCTTTGACCCTGTGACTGTAATTTAGAAATGATAATAATTTGACATGCATTATCAAATAAATAAATCGTTTATATTATTAAATTGTAGCATACAATAAGTTGAAAAGTTGCTATTTTTAGAATGAATGATAAAGAATAAAGAACATTCCAACACAGGAACAGATCCTTCGGCCCTCCAAACCTGTGCTGATCCAGATCCTCCTATTGTCTAAACCTGCCACCTATTTTCTAAGGTCCTGTATCCCTCTGCTCCCTACCCATTTATATTTCTGTATAAATACATCTTAGATAACGCTTTCGTTCATGCCCCAACCCACCTCCGCTGGCTACACATTCAAGGCTGCCACCGCCCTTTGTGTAAAAAGCCTCCCACATATATCTGCCCCAAACCTTTCTCCTCTCACTTTGGACTCATGACCCCGAGTATTTGAGTTCCATAATGTGGGGGAAAAACTTCTTGCTATCCACCCTGTGTATATCTGTCTTGATTTTGTTGACCTCAACCTTCGACTTTGTCATGAAAATAGTCCTAATCTACTCAATCTTGCTTCATAACCAGCACCGTCCATCCCAGGCAGCATCCTGGTGAACCTACTCTGTACCCTATTCAAAACATCCACATCCTTTTGTTAATGTGGTGACCAGAACTATATGCAGTATTCCAAATGCGGCCAAACCACAGTCCTATGCAACTGTAACATGTCCTGCCAGCGCTTGTACTCAACACCTGATCCAATGAAGTAAAGCATGCCATATGCAGCCTTGACCACTTTACTGACTTATGTTGGCATCTTCAGGAAACAATGGACCTGAATACCCAGATCTCGCTCTAAGTCAATTTTCCCCAGGACTTTTCCGTTTACTGTATTGTTCACTCTTGAACTGGATCTTTCAAAATGCATCATCTCACATTTGCACAGATTGAACTCCATCTGCCATTTCAGTGCCCACCTCTCCAATCAATCTATATTCTGCTGTATTCTCTGACAGTCCCCTTCACTGTCTGCTACTCCAACAATCTTGGTGTCATCTGCAAACTTGCTAATCAGGCAGCCGATACCTTCTTCCAAATCATTGATATATATCACAAACAACAGTGGTCCCAGCACGCATCGCTGTTGCACAACACTGGTCATAGGTCACCATTTTGAGAAATCCCCTTTCACTATTACTCTCTGTCTCCTGTTGACCAGCCAGTTCTCTATCCATCTAGATAGAACTCCCTGGACCCCATGCGACTTCACCGTCTCCATCAGCCGACCATGGGGAACCTAATAAAACGCCTTACTCAAGTCCCCCAGTACCTTCTCCAGCAACTTCCCTACCACTGATGTCAGGCTCGCTGGTCTACAATTATCTGGATTATCCCACTATCCTTAAGAAATAAGGGGACAATATTAGCAATTCTCCAGTCCTACGGGACCTCACCCATGGTCTATCATCCTGCAAAGATATATATTAAAGCCCCAGTTATTTCCACACTCACATCCCTCAGTAACCTGTGGTTGAACCCATCCAGACTTGGAGGCTTGTCTACTTTAATACCTTTTAGAGTATCCAAAACTTCCTCCCTCTTTATGTCCACTTCATCCAGAGTATTTGGGGATCTCTCCCTCACCTCAACATCCGTCATGTCCCTCTCCTTGGTGAATACAGATGCAAAGTACTCGCTAAGAATCTCACCCAATTTCTCTTAATCCTTTCTTCCTTTGTCCTTGTGTGGGCCAAACATTTCTCTAGTTACCCTCTTGCTCCATATCTATGAAAAGAACTCTTTGGGATTTTCCTCAACCCTGTTTGCTAACGATATCTCATGACCACTTTTAGCCATCTTAATTCCTCGCTATTTACTGATGAAATGTGGCTAGTGAAAAAAAAATAACAATTTGTTCGTGTGAGTGGTAACTCAGACCTTTTCAAAGTATTTTGTGCAAAAACAATATTTGAAATCCGTCTCAGTGCAAATAAAAAGCAAGAGAAGAAACCTCTTGGGAACAGTAATTTTCAGCCACTGTCCCCCCAAAGTACTTCTGAGGTGGAAAAGAGTGAGGGTTTGTAAAAAGGGCACAACAGTAACTATGGGTGGCTTGAACATGCAAATTGGCTCAATTAATCAACTGGACAGTGATATCCTTGAATATAGAGTATATGAGAGAGTATTTCTGAGAGCAGGACGATATGGAAACAACCAGAGAATGCGGCAGCACGATGGCTCAGTGGTTAGTACAGCACCAGGATCCCAGGTTCGATTCCAGCCTCGGGGGACTGTCTGCGTGTAGTTTGCACATTTTCCCCCTGTCTGAGTGGGTTTCCTCTCACCGTCCAAAGATGTGCAGATCAGGTGAATTGGCCATGCTAAATTGCCCATAGAGTTAGGTATATTACTCAGAGGGAAATGGGACTGAGTGGGTTACTCTTTGGAGGGTCGGTATGGACTTGTTGGGCCGAAGGGCCTGTTTCCATACTGTAGGGCATCTAATCTAATTTAGATTTGATATTATTTAGCATGGAAGGATTGGTGAATGAGCTTTATCTTGGAAGAAGTTACCACAACATGCTGGAGTTTCACGTTCAGATTGAAAGAGTGAAGACTGACTCATACATGAGAGTTTTAGTGTTAGGCAATGATAATTATACTGACCTAAGGAAGGAAGGCTGTATGGTCTGGGGGGAGCAAAGATCAGTCAAAGGCAGGACAGCTGAAGAAATTTGGCAAATAGTTAGGGAGATACTAAAGATTGAAGAGGAATTGCATAACGGAGAAAAATCATCCATACCTTGATAAGGAAGTCAAGGATAACATGAAGGCACATCCCAGTACATGTCATACTGCACATGTTAGTCACACTGTGGAGGATTGGGAAAGTCAGTGGCCTCGTGGTATTACCATTGAATTCTTATGTGATAAACCCAGATAATGTTCTGGTGACCTGGGTCCAAATCCTGCCACAGCAAGTGGCGGAGCTTGAATTCAAATCTGGAATGAAGAGACTGATGGTGGTTATGAATCGATTGCCAAGAAAAACATACCTGGTTCACTGATGTCCTTTAGGGAAGGAAACTGCCGTTCTACCATAGATTCACCACTCTCAGACTGAAGACGTTCCTCCTTATCTCCATTCTAAAGATTATCTCTTGACTCTCAGGCTATGTCCTTGATCTTTTCTCTCCTCAATGTGAAAGCGTCTTCCCAATGTCTACTCTGACCAGGCAACCAGTACTCTGTATGCTTCTATTAGATCCCCTTTCACCCTTATAAACTGCAGCACCTATCGACCCAGAGACCTCATATGTTGAGCTTGTAATTCCTAGGACCATTCTTATGAAGCTACTCTGAACATGCTCCGGGGTGGTACATCCTTCCTGAGTTATGGGGCCCAAAACGGTACACAACAAACCAAATTTTGTCTGACCAGAGTCTTGTCGAGCCACAGAAGTCCATCCATTCAAGTCATTGCAAAAGAAATGCGATCACTGTATTTAAGGCCACCTTAAATAATAATCTTACGATGGACAATAATACATTTACCATGGAGTGACAAAAGTGAACAATGATTAAAACATGCTGGGAAGAAGAACCTAGCCTTGACCAAAGTCTCTGTGCTCTTCCACATGCTACAGAATGCAGACAGGCTGCGGCTACCCACAAATGGTTGCAAACAAACCTGACAGCTCCAGACCCTGTAATACACACCTGAAATTGGACCTGAATGGGACCATGGAATGTCGCCTTTGGGCCATCAATGTGACAACCCCAGGTTGGATCTGATTAATCAGGGTAAATGAACCTGATCATTTCATTGGCAGATTCTTCACACCCTCCCAAAAGGCGTGAAGACTTGGGAGGATAAGAATCAACGTAAAACTGCTTAGAGACTGGTAGCTCGAGAAAAACCACTGAAAGACAAGACATCTACAAGACCATCAGAAGAACAAGAAGACTTCACCACGTGGAATCTGGTCAACTTCTAGTGGGGTGATATGTGATCATCCAAAGTTCAGTTAAACAATAAGATAGATTGTAGTGTTTTTCATTACGGTATTGTACGTTTTATTGTTCTAATATTAATTGTGTTCAATAAACAAATATCATTGTTTATAAGAGATGTCTCAGTTCTTTTGATGAATATAAGATTTCAAACACAGTATTTCCCTCCGTTTCTTCATCTAGATTCTTCATGTACAAAGTAAAAAGTTGTGGTTCCCTTGCAAAATACCAGTTGTCATTGGCTGCTATCCTTGAAGGACCCTTTTATTCCCACTCTCTACCTTCTGCCAGACAGTCAAGCTTCTGTACACACTAGTACCTAGTCTCTGACACCATGGGCCCTTGTCTTACTCAGCCATCTCCTGTGTAGCACCTTGTCAACGTCCTTCTTGAAGTACAGATACACAGTATCCATTAGCTCTCCTAAGTCGAACCTGCTTGTTACATCCTCAAAGCATTCTAACAAATTCATTAGCATGACCTCCCGTTGATGAAACCATACTGACTTTGCCGTACTTTACCAGGCACTGGCAATTATTCAGAAATCTCATCAATCACAATGGATTCCAGGAACGTACCCATGACCGGGGTTAGGTTAATCAGTTTTTAATTTTCTGTCTATTGCCTCATTCCCCTTTCAAAAAGGATGCCAGTGAGATCCAAGATGGCGGCGGCCCAGTAGGTCTCAGTCTGCAGAGCTCTGCCCAAACCTCAGGCAAATTGAAGTACCCACCCTCACCTCACCTGCTAAATTGCTAAAATAGCTTTTGCCCAGCAGCCCTAGCCATTCTACATCAAACTTTAGCAGTCTGATGCTTTTTAAAATGACCAGAGGTAAAGTCTCTCACAGTTCACAACGGGCAGAGCCCAGGCAGGGACTTTCCCCCCACTACCCCTTAGCAACAGAGACGCCTGCGTCCACCCCGGGGCGTGACCTGCAAGGGCAAGCCTAATCTCGGAATTTCTTAAACTCTGAGAGAAGATTGATGAGTCCATTGAAGAGACACTGTTCAGGTGGGAGTCGATCTCGGTCATGATGCAGAAACATGACGGAGAGGTCGAGAAACTCGGGCAGCGTTTCGGGGGAGGGGTGGGGCGGGGCAATGGGCCTCGGCCTCCGAGACCACTGATGAGTCATCCATGGGTCAGGTCTGGGCTCTGGAACATCGAGATCCGACCTTAGATGATCATATTGATGACCTCGAAAATCGAGGTCATCGGAAAAATATTCAGTTGCTGGGCCTTCCCGAATGGGAGGAGGAATGTCAGCTTGTTGATTTCCTGGAGCCATGGCTCCCACAGCTGCTGAAACTGGAGTTGGAGCTGGGCTGGTTGCCGGTTGAGCGGGCCCACCGGGTTGCTATGCGCCGGCCCGGCTCGGACCAGCCCCTCTGCCCGGTCCTCGTTCAACTTCAGCATTAGAGGGAAAAACAGATGCTGCTTGAGTCCACCAAATGTTGGGGAAGGATCGCCATGCCATGATATATAAAGCCTCCAGGATAATGTTGTTCTCTGGCTGTGGTCCGCAAGAGGAAGGCAGTTGATGAGGCGAAGAAGCGTCTGAGGGATTTATATATTCAATATTCTATGCGAAATCCGGCAATGCTATGCTACAGTCATGGAGGATCTGTATCAGATCACCGAAAAAAGGAAAAGAATTCCTGAATGTTCTCAAATAAACTGCAGGATTTGAACTGTATGGATAATGACCTAATTTTGCCCCCCTTTTCTTTTTCTTTTTCTCCTCCTTTCTTCCTTTTTTCTCTTCTCCATCTTTCCGTGGTGGTGGGGGAGGGGGAGTGCTAGCTCCTTATCCTTTCTATGGACTCTTATCTATCGTGCGGTTTATTTGATGATTGGGGGACTTTGCTGAGTGTTTATTTATTTTTATTTGGTTGCTTATTACTTGCTGGGATTGTAATTTTGTAATTTTATACATTTTCATCTTGTGTTGTTTTGCTAAGTGTATCGAGGTGATGGTGGTTTAGCTCGTACACTTCTAACATCTGTCTTATAAGGTGTTGGAATTTATTTACTCTATATTGTAATGCCTGTGCCGAGGGCATGCCTCTGGCTGGGAGATGTTATGGTGGGATTATTGTAAGGTAGTAATGCCCCTTGTGAACAAGGGGAAAAGTTTCCTTTTAAATATGTTTTGTGTTATTTGTTTTTAGGAATAGTTCTTAGTTGTTTTGATTTAGCTTTTTTAAAGAGTATTTTATGTGTGATTCATTTTTGGTTTTTAACCAATGTCTTTTGGGTGGGGTTCTCCCTCCTGTGGGGTCTCAGGCTTGCTTAGACTATCGTGGCTAGTCATTCGTTTAGGTGGTACACCTGCAAAGTCAAGGGGAGCCACTCATTAATCAAAAGGAAAAAATATTATCAAGTCTTAAAAAAAGAAACGTGGATGTCGCCCTTCTACAGGAGACATATCTACTTGATAAGGAGCATTCGAGGCTGCAACAGGGTGGATTCGGCCAGGTGCTCTTTTCCTCTTTCAGCTCAAAAAGTAGGGGAGTTGCCAGTCTTACTGGGAAGCATCTTCCCTTCCAAATGCGAAGCCAGATAAAAGATGAGTCTGGATGGTATATATTAATTAAAGCCCTAATATATGGAGAGGAATATGGGAATTTGAATCGCTATTGCCCGCCGGTGCACCATTTAAATTTGTAATGGAAGTGATCTACAAGTTGGTTGCTCTTGGGGTGCGCCACACAATTATAGGGGGAGATTTTAATTGTACCATTGTCCCGAGGTGGACAGAATACCTAAGAGCTCTGTGGGCATATCTTTGAGATCTAGGCAGTTGGTGGATCTGATTAGGGAGGTAAGGCTGGTATGTATGTGGACGTGTCTTCGCCTTCAGGGTAGAGACTTTACTTTTTATTCTAACCCACGCAAGTGCCATACCAGAATTGATATTCGCCTGCCCCCTCGACCCTTTTGAACTCAATATTGTTTTGTAAACTATGTAATATAACTATTTTAGAACATGCCGCATTATATATGGAGGCTAAGACTAGTGATGACGAGATAGCTTCCCGACATTGGTGTATGGACCCTTTCCTATTGAAGGATAGTAAGTTCATAACATATTTCTCTCAGGAATTTAAAACCTTCTGGAATATCAGCTCAAACACGGCCGGTAGCACTTCGGTGATGTGAGAGACTGGTAAGGCAAATGTGCGAGGCTTGGTCATGTCATATTCTGTGACCCGGAAAAGACACAAGGGAGAACAAAAGCATCTGATCGAGACTCGCCTGAAGGCAGGTGAGACAGCGTATGTGGGTAGACCCTCCATTACTAGACTACAGCTGATCACAGCCCTTAGGGCAACTTTGTATGCCACACTGACTCAGACAGCAAAGAGGGATATATTACTTGCAAAGCAGAGATTATTTGAATACGGTGACAAGCCTGGCAGGTATCGAGCATACCTTGCATGAAAGAAAAAGGCTCCCCAAGCCATTACGTCTATTGGAAAGAGTGCTGGTACCCTGACTTGTGATCGTGAAATGAGCAATGCAGCCTTTAGAAAGTTCTGTTTCAAATTGTACAGTTCAAAGAGCTGTGAGGATAGAACGACGAATATAATCCATTTTTAAAAATAATATGGCCCTCCCAGGCCTAACCTTGGAACAGGTGTTGTTCCTGAATGCCCCCCGGCAACCCAGGAAATACAGGAGGCGATAAGGCAGCTCCAGGGTTGCAAAGCGCCCAGACCAGATGGATTCTAGGCTGAGTTCTATCAAGAATTTATTGGGGAGTTGACCAGGCCACTTATAAATATGTATAATTCTTCACATAGTCAGTGCTGCCTCTCGTCTTCTCTGAGAGAAGCAAATATTTCTCTCATTCTTAAAAAAGGTAAAGGCCCCAGATGACTGTTCTTCGTATAGACCTATACCTTGTTTAATATGGATTTTAAAGTTCTCACAAAAATGTTGGCATTAAGACTGGAGAGGGTGCTGGGACGTCTTGCCAGTATATCCAATTTTCCGGATGAATCCCGTTTCCCCTTTCCGTGGTCACTGGGAGGTTTTCTTAATTTTGGTATTTTTAATACTCCGGCATTTGGTCAGCTATATAAAACCAATTATACACATTTGTTTGAGAAAATAAGATAGGACCTTCAACGCTGGGAAGATCTCCTGATATCCTGGCTAGGTAGAATAGCTTTGGTCAACATGACCATCCTACCTCGCTTTTTATACGCTATGAGAATGCTCCCCTTGTTGCTGCCGAGACAGGCGCTGCGTTAGCTTATGGTTGGCTCGACTCCTTTATTTGGATTCATAGACAGCCGCTTATTAAATTAGAAAAGCTGCAGCTACCACAAGTAAGGGGTTGGCTGGATTTTCTGGATTTCAGGAGGTACCATTTGAGCTCTCTATTATCGTACGTACCTGATTGGGTCTCTTGTGAACCACAGTCAATCTGGTTACATATTGAAGCTTCCCTCGGAAAGTATCCCCTCATCAATCTACAATTTTTGGACAAGATGAGAGTTATTACGGATCATTGTAAAAATTCTATTGTATTAAATACAATCAAAGCCTGGAAGATAATGCGACAGGATGCGGGTAAACTACAAAAAACCTCCCTTATACTCCTATAGTGGGAACGTTGTGATTCCAGCCAGGGCTGAGTGATGCGGTATTCAGAACCTGGGAGTGCAAAAGTATCTCCTGTTTGGGAGATCTGTTCGATGGGGAGGTCATGACGTCCTTCGAACAACTTCATCAGAATTTTGGGCTGCATAGCAAAGATCTTTTTCGATATTTTCAAATAGGCGACTTTTTGCAAATTGATAATTAATCCTTATAAATCGGAGAGGGAAAGTAGAGTGCTTCGGCTGATGCGTCCGCCCGTGCCCAGTACTCTCTACCACTAACTATTTAATAAGGTATTGAAGGACATGGAACGGTTATATAAAACCTAAAGACAAGAATTGGGGATAGAAATCTCCTTCGACGTGTGGGAGGGTATCTGGGAAAACGCCAGGAAGATCTCTATCTGTAACAGAACTCAGGCTATCCAATTAAAGATAATTCGTCGGGCTCAGATGGCACCTGAGTGATTGCAAAGTTCAAGGCAGGAGCATCTCGAATGTGTCGCATATGCAAAATAGTCGTTGGTAATCTCACGCATAGTCTGTGGACCTGTTATAAGATCTGCAGGTAGTGGGGCAGAGTAGCGAATGCCCTGGTAAAGAGTTTGGATACAGAGATTGGGTTGGACCAAATGTCTCCACTTTGGGGCTCCCCAAATTTCCCCTTTTTGGAAGTACACAGGAGGAAATCATTCACTATCCTTCCCTTTTGATTGAGGAAAGATATTTTATCGAATTTGGTATCCGAAGGTCCCGCAGGAGTTTCAAATTGGCACAGGATAGTCATGGAATATATCCCCTGACTTACTTATGAATATGGTGCACCAAAAATTGAATTATTTTATGGAATATGGGAGCATTTGTGAACTACATTTGCACAGATATATAAGCCACATTGTTCAGAGCCTTTGTTTAGCTGTGGGGACGGTTCTGGCTGGTTCGGGGGCCCCTGAGATCAGGAATCCTGTACCAATATAGGTTCTGTTATGAGTTAATATAGATTTACTTTGAATATGTATCTAGTTATTTATTTACTTATTTATTTTCTTTACTCCTTTTGTCTATTGTTAGTAATGCAGGATATCCTACTTCATGTTTTGATAGTTTGTAGAACAGATTAGTAGTTTTTACAAATTCTATATTGGGGTTGTTATTATATTGTAAAGCAGAATAAACGAGTTTGTACTATTTTTGTAATTTTGTAAAATATTTCAAAAATCTTCTGTTTTCAATAAAAATATCTACTAAAAAGACAGGGTGTCACGTTCGCAATTTTCTCGTCTTCTGAGACCCTCCCTGATTCTAGAGATTCCTGAAAGATCACTATTAATGCCTCCATCTTGTTTATTTATCCATTTAGTTATTCGAGCAATTTCTCCTAATCAGCTCTGCCTCCTCACTCTCTTGAATATTTGGGATATGTTTCATGTCATCTGCCGTGAAATCTGATGTGAAATAATTATTCAGTTTCTCATCTATTATTTGTTCCACACTACTATCTCTCCAGCGTCATTTTTCAGTGCCCCAGTGTCCATTTCTGCTTCTCTTTTTTGCCCTTAATATATCGAAAGAGACTCTTACAATCGTCCTTTCTATCACTGGATAGCTTAACTTCGTATTTAATCTTCTCCGTCCTTATTTCTTATTTTGCTGCCTTCTGTTCATCTTTGTAAGCTTCCCAATCCTCTGGTTTCTCACTGCCATTTGCCATGTTATCTGCTTTCTCTTTTTCTTTTACCCTAGCCATGCATTCCCCAGTCATCCATGGATACCTCATCCTCCCTGTACAGTGCATCTATTACCTCGGGATGAATCTCTGCTGTGACTTCTAAATTGCTCCGAGAAACTTCTGCCATAACTGTTCCACTGTCTATCCTGCTCGGCCCCTCTCCCAGTCAATTCTGCCTAGCTCCTCCCTCATGTCTTGGTAGGTGCCTTTATTCAGCTGTAATATTAACTCCGGTTCTACCTTCTCCCTCTCAAACTGAAGAGTAGGTTCAATCATATTATGATCACTGCCTTCAAAGGGTTCCTTCACCTTAAGCTTCCTTCTCAAGTCTGCCCCATTGCACAACACTAACTCCAGTATTGCCCATTCCCTTGTTGCCTGCACATAAGGTGCTCCAAAAATCCATCTCGTAGACATTCCACAAATTCCTTTTCTTGCAAACCACTGCCAGTGATTTTCCCAGTCCACCTGCATATTGAAATCCCCCAAGTCACTGTACCTTTGCCTTTCCTACACATGCTTTTTTTCTTGCCATCTCCTGTTCTGTCTTGTGTCCCAGCTCCTGCCTACGATTCTTAGGCCTGGACATAAATCCAACTATGGTTTTGCACCTTTGTGGTTCCTCAATTCTGCTCACACATATTCCATACCATCTGACTCTACTTCAAGTAATGGGAACTGAGTAATGGAACTGCAAAATACTCCAGCATTACCACAAATTTCTAGCTAAGGCATTGAGTAAAAAATATTTAACTGTCAATTACTTTGAAATGTCTCCAGAGTGTATATCTTTGGCCAAATATTCTGTCTGTATTATGGAAGAATACAAACTTTTGAAAATGTGAGAGAATGAAGATATGACGACGACATGAGTCTATAAAGAGATTAAGATGAGTCAAGTGAACAGCCAAATATTGGTGTATGGAGCACAGTTGGAAAATATGTCTGTGCTCAAAGTTGTCTGAAGGTTGAATGGAAACGCAGGGTATTATTTCAATGGAGAGATTGGCTTGAGGCACAGAGGAACCGAGGAACTGGCAACCTGAATTACAAAACAAAACCTTTTGGTGCACATCATTTTTAGGGAGGTAAGTTAAATGTTGAAAGTTTCTGAAATAGAATACATTTAAAAGTAGGGAATATTTTCTACAGATCTACAAGGTAAGGTTGTAACCACATCGAAAGTGCTATGACCACAATGATATGAAATGCTGTACAGAGAAGATTCATTCAGCTGACTCTTGTGAGGATCGTTTATTTCAGGAGGAAATCTTGAACTGACGGCCCTGGATCTGCTGGGGATTAGGCAAACAACATGTGATCTTGTTTAACTCCAGAATATTCCAAGTAGTTGTTACAAATTGAATTCTGAAACAATATTTCAGCTTGTGTGAGAGATTACCACGAGTGGACGGAAGAATATCTCAGTAAAGAAGATGGTGATTTGATGTAATCCTCTCAAAGTGTTGTGTCTTTGTTCAACTCTCTTCCCAGATAGCACTGAGGGATAAGACATTGAATAATCCTAAAACAGATTGTTGACTAAGAATGACGCACTAACGTTGTAAGGGCAAAGGAGTGATGTGTGATTGAGGTCACAATCAGATCATCCACGACCTTATCACATGACGGAGCTGTTTAGATTCCTTATTCCTGACGCTAGTTTCTACATTTTTGTTGTCTTCAGATACTGAAAAAAAATGACACGTTTCTCATGAACATGAAGATTTTTCTTTTCAGATTATTGGGCACAGTTTTCCATATGTGACTTTTAATCGGCACTCAAAAGCACTCAGGAAAGATTCATGATGTTGCAGAGACATCAGGAGCATAGGACAAAGGGAAAGCCTCGCTTGAAACTGCTTTAGGAATCAGATTGGGTCGAATGGATAACTTAAACAATGCAGATTCCTTTCAGTTGTTCTTATGAGGTGCGTTTCATTAGCAAGGCCAGCATTCTGTTGCCTGTGTTTAATTTCTGATCAGAATAGGGTGATCAACCCCAGGGGTTATTGTGGTACAGAAACACTAACAAGAATGTTACAAAGGGAGAAATAGGGTTCTTAACAATTTGATAGTGAAGGGAGAATGATATAGCTTCAAATCCTGTGTGTCCTTGGAGATTGTATTCCTCACTATTTGATGCTCCCAAGCTATGGAAATAGTGATACCACATTCTCTGTTTCCAACAATTAAAGTGACAATCATACAGCATACAAACCGACCCTCCAGCCCAAAACAAATACATCAGCCAGAAAACACCAATCTATGTTATTCCCAGTTACCTGAAGACCTATAGCCTACTATTCCCTTTCATTTTGCGTTTAAATGCTGTGTTACCGTGTATCTGTGTACTGAGCTGTTTTGTTCTTTCAATATATGCACGAAATGATTTCACAGAAATAGATCACACAATTTCAATGACAGCGTCAAACCCATCAGATCAATAAAATGTCCTCATTGTTTAATAATTATTAGAAAATCGGGGTTTCTTTTTAGTTCATTTGGGATTTTAACGTCGCTAGACCAGCATTAATTGCCCTTGAGAATTTCCAGTCCAGTTGATGTTGGTCCATCCAAGTGGCTGTTGAGAGGGAGTACCAGCAGTGCATCTCATGTGGCTGTTTAACTGGGAGTAAATATTACTGGTGGTGGATGGAGTGTTAAACAAATTGTCACGTTGTGATGAACAGCTCGCAGGATAACAGACTCTTTGTCAATACAAATATATGGGAAGGAATTCATTAGTCTTCAGAGAAATAACAACCTTACACGAGAAGTCTATATAATAATGAAACGAAGTCTGTTTCTGTGTTATTGGTGAATTTAAAATAACTGTGTTAAACAGCTGAAGTAATGCTGATGCTGTCGTTGGGCAATTCTTGCACTGAGCATGTGAATTATCCTGGAATTATATAAAGTTTGTGAGGTTACCTTCCTGAACCACCCTCCCAGACAATGCATTTTTGACACATATTATGCTCTGGGTTCAAAACAGATTTCACAAACTCTCTCTTAGTATCCTCTCTTTCACTTCAAACGTATTTCCCCTTTGACTAAGGGGAATAGCTGTTGTCTGTTCACTCGTCCCATACCTCTCATGCTATAGTACACCTCTGTCAGGTTCACCCCTCACCCTTCTCTGCTCCAAAAGCAAATGTAACCTATCTTCATGGTTTGAGTTCTCTCTTGTCTTGTTACATCTTCCAAAATGCAGCACCTCACATATCTCAGTTTTACCTCATTGTGACCCATTGGTTAATCATTGTGTCATCTACAACATCGTTTATCATCCTCCAATATCACCCACCCCCCACCATCTCCCACATTCTTATCATCACCATTTATGAATTTCAGAAAAAAAAACTTGATTTTCTTCCTGTTCTACCAATGTGATTTCAGAATTGGGAATTCCAGTCTCTTGTTTTTTTTCCAATTTTGGTGAATTTACAGCGTGAATCAGTTATGGTCTTTTGTGAGAGAGCCTCAAACAGTATTTTGGACATGGAGTTGAATTCTGCTTTTATACTCTGCCCCTCTGCATGTATTATTCATAATGCTTGGACATCATTAACCTTGGACTAACTTTTGGCACCTTGTCCTGCAGCATTTTCAATTTACGTGGGCCTGTAATTTATTCTTTACAACATTCGTTGCAATAGTCGGAGCTGGAAGAACCCTTTCATCTGCAGGATGGACACAGGCTTATTCATTAATTTTGTTTGAAAGAGCTGGAGCAATGATGATAAAGATTGAATTAAATTCTGGATTATAAACACACTATAGAAGATAATTCACGTTGTCATTTCTACGTTGAATGGGAAGCAAATAAAAAGAACAAATACCCACCATTCTGAATATTGTTTGAAAAGTGATGTCATGTAGATATAATGCATTAAAGAAGACCACCCAACAATTTTCTTTTGAATATTGCGAGGACATTGTTCAAACAAACAGTGTTCTTGTCTTTTGCTCCTTATTCTTTCAACTGATATTTCCCTGTAATTCAAGGTGAGATCAGAGTGACTTCCCTTTCAATCGAAGCAGGACTTGACTGAGGGTGGAATCAAGGACCCTGAGCAAAACTGTAGTTAATGGGAATTAGAGAACATTCTGCAATGGGAATGGGAACAAGAGAAAAATTAGCCTCTGAAAGGTATCTTCCAAGTTGCATGTCATCCTGACAAGGGACTAATTAGCTGTTCATTCACAAGTATTTGTTAAAAAATCTTGGAATGCCCCTACAAACAGCTCTGTCTGAATCTGCTTCAGTTCAGATTGAAGAGGTAAAACAGGGCAACTCTGTGTCGCTTATTCCAGAGCCATTGAGGATGACAAATAAAGTCTGCCCTTGCTGGTGCCTTCCAAATCCCGGATGAATATGTCTTGTTAAAAATACAAAGATATTTTATGTTTTCATAGTTATATGCAAACTATCAGAAAGGTAAGACCTTGCTGGATGAGTGACAACAGGAGAATGATAAGACATTGATAACAATTGGGATCAGTACTTCAATCAGTTATATTCAGAGGATTGCTCATGTGATGTCATGACCACAGAGTTCAACATTTTCATGATGCATTATGACAATGGCAATAAACTATCGGTATTTAGGGAGTTGTCAGGCACAGAGTTTTTAATTATTCATTCAAAAACCGTAACTTGAGCGTCAACAGAAATGGCAGCTTCACTGTTCCCTTTCAGATCAGACAAATATCCACAGTCCAAAAGAGTAACTAAGTTGAAAGTGCAGGAAAACATGTGCAGGTTCTGAGAAGAGAGACAACATAATTAACTTCTTGAGTCCAATATGAGTTTTTTTGGAAGAGGATCATATCAGACTCAATATGCTGCCTCTCTTTCTACCTCCAGATCCTGACCCATCTGTGGTGTTTTGTCACTGTTTACTCTTTGTATTTCAAATTTACATTTTCCCCAGTATTCCCAAGCACAGTGACTCCGTTTTGAGGGAGGGGGGGGGGGTATGGTGTGTCAGTGGTTAGCATGGTTGTTTCACAGTACCAGGGATCCGGTTTGGGGGAGAGGGGGAGGCCACCATGGTGTCTCAGTGTTTAGAACGGCTGTTTCACAGTACCAATGGCCCAGTTTGTGGGGAGGGAGGGGGAGGGGGCATGGTGTCTCAGTGGTTAGCACGGCTGTCTCACAGTACCAGGGACCCGATTTGGGGGGGGGGGGGCGCGGGAGAGGGAGGGCAGCACGGTATCTCAGTGATGAAGACAGCTGTCTCACAGTCCCAGGAACACAGTTTACACTGTATTGAGTTTTGACATTCTCCACGGGTCTGCTAGTGTTTCCTCATGGTTCCTTCTACAGTCCAAACAGATTCAGTGTATTGGTCATGATAAATTACCCACCATGTGCAGCTAGGTGTGTTAGCTATGGAAAATGCTTGTATAAGCTAGAAAACGGGTTAACAAATGCAAGTGCAGAAGTAGGATATGAGGTGGTTCTGGGTGAAATGCTGTGCAGACGGTCAGTGTGGATTCGATGGGCCAATGTCCCTCAAAATTAAAAAAAAAGTTACATCAAACAAAATAAGTTACTGGTGATCAGAAACAAAATAGAAACAGAGTGCTAGGGAAACAGAGTAGTTTTGGCAGCCTCTGTCGAGAGAAAAAGAGTTAGCATTTGAAATCCACTAACCATGTGTCAGATCTGAAAGCACCTGGGAAATTGTGGAATGTGTGTTGGTGGAATGATTGGAGTATATGGAGAAATAGAAGGATTAAACATGGATTATTGATAATCAGCTGCGATGGAATTAAAATGTGAGATTATTTTCATGAATTTTCACCTTTTCGCATATTCCTGTGTATCATGCACATGTAGGTATGTTTCCAAGTCCATGTTTCACGTGAGTTCTATCCTCTCCACCTCTCCTTCCTGAGTGTGGACATCTTTCCTTCATTAATGGGCCAGCATTTATTTCCCTTTCCGAGATGCTCTTGAGAAGGTGTTGGGGAACTGCCTTTCTAAACCCATGCACTTAGACATACTATCGGCTACAAGTACTCAGGTCTGTCTGGTTTCACTTCTATGAGAACTTGTAGTATTATGCCTGATTATCTGGCTTGGCCATTGCAAAGGGCATTTGAGAGTCTATCATTGCTGACGGCCTGGAATCGCATGTAAGTCAGACCAGTGAAGATAGCAAATTTCCTTCTCTTAAGGACACTAGTGAGCCAGGGCTTTTTAGTTTTGACCACCACCAATATTTCATTAGATTGCTAATTCCAAATGTTTTATTGAATTCAAGTTCCACCGTCTGCTGTGGTGGGTTTGAAGTCCGGGTTTAGGTCATTGTATGATGTACTTAGCAGACTGAATGACATCAATCTATTCCTGCATAAATCCTTAGAGGGCAGAATGGTCTCATTATAACGATGCTGACTGGCTGAGTGGGAACTTCCTTTATCTCTGTAATATTACTGAGTGCTTCAGAGAACAACACATGGGTTAGGAGCAGCAGCTGGCCATTCAGCCCCTCGAGCCTGCTGCACCGATCAGAATGTGCATTGCTGATGTGATTGTAACTAAATATCTCTCTCCAGTCTGTTCCCCTAAACGTGGACTCTCTTGTTCATGAAAGATCTATGGAAATCAACCTTGAGTGTTTTCAGTAATCCAGTCTTCATTGCTACTTTGGCATGAGAACATCGCAGATCACACAACCCTAAAGAGAAAGGAACATCCCTGTCTCAGTCTGAAATGGGAAGGTGCTTATTCTCAAAATGTGCTATCCTCAAACCAATCACCACTCTTTTGAGATACAAGGAGATTATAATTAGGAACAAATATTGACCATTCAATCCCCCAAATCTACTCATATTCCCATTAACTCTCCTAAATCATCATACTTACCAATTTGGGTCTCCACTGAACTTGTGGGAAGACAATCCCAGGCACCACAAGATCATATCACCATGAGACACTGGAGCATAATAAGGCCATTCAGCCCAACTACTCTGCCATGGTATTTGATCACGGCTGAAATGTTTATCAACCCCATTATCCTGTCTTCGACTGACCATTGATCGCTTATTAATAATATATGTGTATTAAAGACATTGTGTGTCCCTGCACGCGGGGTTGTGTTCATGATGTTTGTGTGTAAATGTCCATATCCATGTGCGTATCTCTGTGTGCATGTGTTATGTGTGTTAGTGTCAGTATCTACGTTTGTGTGCACCTCTGTCTGCATCTTCATACAATGTTTTTGAAGAAAATACATTGAAATTGGAATCAGTCTCCTTCCTCCTCTCTCTCTGTCTGTCCCTGTTGTTCATAGAGTTCATGGAATCCCTACAGTGTGGAAGCAGGCCCTTCAGCCCAACACATCGACACTGATCCTTCGAAGAGTAACACACCCAGATCCATCCCCCTACTATCCTACTTTTATGCATGACTAATGTCCCTATTCTACACACCGCCGGGCACTATGGGCAATTTCGCTTGGCCAATTCACCTAACCTGCACATCTTTGGACTTTGGGAGGAAACTGGAGCATCCAGAGAAAACCCATGCAGACACAGGGATAATAGGCAAACTCCACACAGTCAGTTCCCGAGGGTGAAATTGAACCTGGGTACCTGGTGCTGTGAGGCAGCAGTGAGAACCAATGAGTTTTATGATTAGATTCATACAATTCTACCCTCTGCTGGCCTTCCCACACCACTGCATCGGTGGCAGAGTTTTTTTAACTCTGTGATAAGATAACAAATCCTTTACTGTCGATCTCTGAAACTGCATTGCTGTTTAGTTTTTCGAATGATATCTTTGAACACACAGACCAGTTTCATCAATATTGAGCAATATTACTGCTAGGCCTTTGTCAGGATTCTTCAATACTTTCTCACATTTTTTAAGCATTGCAAGACACAGAATGAGAAATAAATTCTTCTCATCTCCGTACAAAAGGGTTCACTCACAGGTGAGCATTTCCATTCTGACAATCCCAAGTATATTTGCTACCCTCCATCTACCAGCATTGTGTTTATGTCTGCTTGTGTGTGTGTGTTGATGGTGCTGTGAGCTGCTGCCCTCTCTCCCACCCAGACTGAATCATTGTATGTTATCACACTCTGCCACTGTCACTGCAGTTGGATGGAGAGGCCAGCTGCAGGAGAGATTGTGTCATTTTAAGCACCACAGAGACTGTCAGAACTGCACCCACATTTAGATACTCACAGACATGGGTGTGTGTTAATGGAAAAGCACCGCTGGTCAGGCAGCATCTGAAGTGCACGAAAATCGCGGATTCAAGCCCTTCATTAGGAAGTGTAAATCCTGGAAATGTGGTCTGTCCAGAGCCTGAGAAAGCCTCAAAATCCCTACCTTTCCATTATAGTCCTCTCGAGATGAATGATAACATCGTATTTGCCTTCTGAACTAATGACTCAACCTACAATCTTCAGCGCATCCTGGACTTGGAATCCCAAGTCTCTTTGAATTTAGATTTCTGAATTTTCTTCCCATTTAGTAAATAGTCCATGCCTTTATTCTTCATAACATAATGCATGACCCCACACTCTCCATCTACTACTCCTTTTCCCATTCTCCTAAACTGTCTAAATCTTCCTGCAGGCTCCCTGCCTCCTCAATACTACCTGCCCATCCACCTATCTTTGCATCATCTGAAAAAGTAGCCAGAATGCCCTCAGTTCTGCCGTCCAAATCATTAACCTACAAAGTGAAATATCGTGCTCCAAACACTGACCCTTGTGGAACACTACTAGTCACCAGCTGCCATCCTGAGAAGGACCATTTTATCCCCACTGTGCCTCCCGCCAGATAGCCATACTTTTATCCATGTTAGTACTTGGCCGCGAACACCATGGGTCTTTATCTTACTCTTCAGCCTCCTGTGCAGTACCGTATTAGAGGCATACTGGTTGTCCACATTGTTAACTCCATTTTGTCTCCTTGATCTAAACTGCTTGTTACCTCTTCAAAGGATTCTCATTAACTGGAGGGAAAGGTATTTATTGAAATGGGGAGCAATCACAACACCAGGGTTATTCCTAGAGTGGAAGTGTTCCTCAAAGCAGTCTCTGGTCTCCCAAGTGTAAGGTAGACTGCATTTTGAGCAGCAATGACAGGAGACTGGATTGAAAGTGTACAAGTGAAATGTTGCTTCACCTGGGAGGTGTGTTTGGGGCCTTAGACAGTGAGGAGGGAAGAGGTGAATGGGCTAGTTTTGCAGCTTCTGCAATTGCATGGGAAGGTGCCACGAGGAAGTGGGGCAAGTGTTCGAGGTGATGGAGGGTATCAGAAACGGGATCATTACTGTGAAATGCTGACAGTGGACGGGAGGGGAAGATGTGTTGAAGGTGCTGTTCGACTGGAGGTGGTGGAAGTAGCGGAGGATGATCCTGTGAAAGTGGATTCTAGTGCATTAGGAATTGAGGGCAAGGGGAGATCTATTATTGTTCTGGGAAAGAGGCGAAGGTATGAGGTCAGAAGTGAGGGAGATGGGGGCAGTCATAGCTCAAGGGTCAGTCCATCAGAGTGAGAGGATTTCTTATTTGAGAGAAAAGGTGGTCATGTAGGAAGTTTCCCACTGGAATGTGACATCCCCAAACAGAAATGACAGAGCCAGAGAAACTGGGAGAATGGCATCACTCTCAGCTGATCATGTGTTCAGCCACATACGGAGCCACAAAGTAATTCAATAATATAAACAAAACCGTAGTCAGATGAAAGTTCTTGAACTGTCTCTAACAAAAGGATTTTTTTAACAAACAGTTAAGAAAAAGGGTAGACAGGTCGTCAGAAATTCATAGCTGGACTTTTAAGAGTGGTTGCAAAGTGACTGGGGGCACTGTGCGAAATATTCCATAATTCTCTGGATTACAGAAATGTTCCAGTGAACCTGGCGAACCTTCAATGTGGCGCCTGTCTTCAAGAATGGAGTGAGTCTTCAAGTGTTTAGATACTATGTTTGTCTGAATGATGCAGTATTTTTGAGAGGATGAATGGTCTCGTGATATGCTTTCATCCTGAGGGATTACAAATATCTCCTTCTACTGGTGTGTTACAAACTGGGGGACAAACATTTGCCTGAACCTTGGAGTTATTTGGGAAACTATCTGGAATATTGTAAAAAACGACATTATCCAGAGAATTCTAGTTACAGTATTTTCCAGAAGAATTTATCACCATGTAGGGGTATTGCATAGGTGAGAGAGTGAGTAGGTGCTGCATGCAGTAGTGAGAGCTTTGGAGTGTGAGCCTTGTTCGGCAGTAGGTGCTATAACAGATATACAGTGAGTGTGAGGGAGCAGAGAGAATATGGTGACCCTTATCCTTATGTTATTGATGTTTGTCCTGTATTGCTGGAAATTTCTTCAGACAACAGATACTGCACTGAGCTGGGGGGGGAGCTCAGACCATGCTCGGTTTGTCTGGTGGTGTGGCCTGCTCTGGGAATATAATGGTCATCTTCTGTACCTCTTCTCCACCAGGACGTCCGTGTCCCTGTCAACAAACCGTGGTGTAATTGCCCCTTAAATGCCATTCTCAGGGGAAATTGTGCAAAGCAGCTCTGAACTGAGAATGGTCAAACCTGTGCCCATTGGCCTTTTAAAAATGGCACCAGTGCTCACTTGGTAAGCTCTGAACATTGTTCGATCCTGGATGGATTGTGGCGCTGTAACCTAGCAGTATTTCATGATCAACAGATATCTCATCTTGCCTTATATGTGTCCGGGCTGGATCTGTGACAAGGAATGATTATCTGATATAAATCCTGACATAACTATCACTCCTCCAGCTGGGTCAATTCTGCTGTCAAACCCCATATTTCTGCAATATGTTGTCCATTAAGCAATTGCCCAAGCAAAACGAGAACATCTATCCCTCTGTTATGGAGCAGAGCAGAATCCCTCAAAGTACATGGAGACGGTAGTCTCGGCCTGAATGTTTTCTTATTGTAAAGGTAAATGTCAGGTGCTGTGTTTCAGCTACAATTTAATTGGTCAAAATATATAACATTAAGCCAAACACAATCTATTCAAGCACAGTACACAAAATATAACGAACATAAGTGAATCTTGGAATAACTTAATTCTTTTGGAAATTTAAACAGAATAATAGGTTATTTAACTAACAGTAACTGATCTAATATGGTAACGGGGGAAAAAGTGAGGACTGCAGATGCTGGAGATCAGAGCTGAAAAATGGGTTGCTGGAAAAGCGCAGCAGGTCAGGCAGCATCCAAGGAGCAGGAGAATCGACGTTTCGGGCATAAGCCCTTCATCAGGAAGAAGGGCTTATGCCTGAAACGTCAATTCTCCTGCTCCTTGGATGCTGCCTGACCTGCTGCGCTTTTCCAGCAACGCATTTTTCACCAACCAATATGGTAACATCCCAGAAACACAAATTTGTCTAAAAACAAATCCAGGAAATAGATTGTCTCACATACAGTTCTCCAACCCAGGCGGAAAGAACATCAAGAAACAATCAAAAGAGAAATCTCAGAGAGAGAGAGTGTAGCAGCCGGGAGAGATTTCCTGCCTTCCAACCCTGCTGAGAACCCCAGAATAACTGGCGAGTGGGAAAACTAATAATCCTGGTTCTGGGAGAAAATGACCATCACTCCACAGGACCAGGCCACGGCTGCAAGGACCACAAGGAATGGACTGTATCTACACAATATATGGCACTGTAGGAGCCTCTCAAAATGCCTAACTCCACTTAAGCCGTTAAATGATGGTCAAATAAATGTCAAAGTTAAACATAAATAAATAAACCGAAAGGATGCACAGGCCTGGTGATCAGACACAGACGTCGTTAGGTGCCCAGAAATTCCTACCCGGCCAAAACAAAGTACAATTATTGAGCTTTTGAGACAAATCATCATCTCCCTCCCTCACCTCAAAATTAGAGATGTACCATTCACCCAACAGTCAGCGATGTCAATATTCCATCCAGTTCAAGTATTGTTGGGGTATGTCAGGGTTGTCATGAAATGAGTCAACTTAAGCTGATTGTTCGGTGACTGTGATTAATATCAGTCTTCCTGGATCTAACTGGGTCACTGGAGGCTTTCCCTCTTCCATAATTATGGCCTTCTTTCTACTTGTTATGCTATAGTATTTAGGGCAGAGTCAACCTCAACAAGATTGGGATCAGCAGATGCAGAGAGAGGGAGAGATCAGAATCTGAGAACATTAGACTGGATTATTCCAACAATGGATCAGAATCTGAGAACATTAGACTGGAATGTTCCAACAATGGATCAGAATCTAAGAACATTAGACTGGAATGTTCCAACAATGGATCAGAGTCTGAGAACGTTAGTCTGGAATATTCCAACAATAGACAGGAGTTTATCCTTTGGTCTTTACTGGTTTTCTCTGGATTGGGCTTGGTTATGGTTGCAGATAGAAGCCGTACTGATGATTATTCAGGCAGGTTACGACCCCATCCTCGCTATCGTTGGTGTTCCTGGTAAGCCTACCTCTGTCAATTCTATAAATGATGGTGAACGTTATTGTTACTTCGGTTATTGATATTTAGCAAATATAAACTTTCAGTCATAAGCTCCACTTCCTTTTCATGCATTTCAAAATCTTTATGAATATATAAGAAGGAACTAGACTGATTAGAACTTTGAGTCCCCATTTTACTCTAAACTGTTTTACCATTCTGGATTCTCTCTGTCATTAAAACGGTCAAATTCAACCTCTATAATATCCCCAGTCTCCACTTCTGTCTCAGTGCTGTTGCTGAATGAGCTTGTCATCTACCCCTTTGTTAACTTCAAACTTTATGGCTTCACTTCTCTTCTGACCTTCCTTCCACATTACAAATATTTTGACCACAGACTTTTTCTTGTCTCTACAGTTACTTTACACCAGGGACACTGTATCAGAGTAAGAATATCACTGACTGTGTACTTCAGAGGCACAGGCTATGACTCTAAAAGCTGGTGACAGAACAGAAATTCGAATGGCAAAAATTGGAATGAATCCTAAATTCACTCATGGCAACCGTAAACTACCAGATTTATTTTTCCTCATTTTGCTGATAACCTTTGGTAAAGAACCTTAAGATTTTTGCCCAGTCTGGACTAAGTGTGAATTCAGACCCACAACATTGTGGTTGGCTCCATATTTTCTTGACAAATGGCCTCACAGTCAATAGCAATTAGTGATGGATAACAAATGCTGCCCTTACCAGTAATGCTGGCATCCTGGGAAACAACAACATTAAAAATGAAATAAACAAATGGATATTGAAGATTTGACATAAAATTCTGCAGCATCTAGAAGTGTTGGAGAATCTCAGTAGTCATGTCTCTCTGTCGGGAGAAACACAGATAATGTTTCGAATGCAGTGATCCTATCAAAACGTAATGTAACTGGGAAATAATATTATTTATATCAGGGATGGTTAGAAGGGTGAGTGGGAGGTTTGTGTTGAATGAATTGATAAACGTTCAGAAAAAGAGAGACAGAGCAAGAGAAAGGCAACACAAACAGAAGGATTGCTGATGATGAACTGGAAGGAAAATAGAATGGGAAGTTATTCTAACATTTCGCCTTCCGATATTCCTGAATATCATGTCATTTCGGTATGTCCCTGTTTAAAGTTAGTTATTTTCCTTCTATCTCTCTTCTCTGAGTGGGGTGATCAACTCCATGAGCAATACTGGTGCTGCACGTCAAGTTGCTCAGATGCAGAGAAACCTAATGTTACATTGTCAACTGCTTCTGTAGACAGATGAACTGGTATCGTGAGACTGTGTGGAGACGTAATAGCTTTCTTAGCTAGGAAGAGAAACTGAGGAGAGGGAGGCATTTACAACCCTGAATGGGTTGGGTGAATTGACTTGCTGCTGTCATTAGAAATTCAGTGGAGTTTTTTTGGATTGGATTCTCGGGTTTGTATCGTCAGCTGCTACGTTCATTCAGGAAGACCCGATGCTCTGGTGAACCCACTCTGGACAGTGAATTTACAGAGTGTCTGGGTGCATGGGAAACAAATGGAGCTGAGACTCCACAGAAGGGAAGCTCTGTAAACAGGATGGGGCTGGGCACTGCACATTCCTCCCTTGGATTTCCAGGAACATTTGTCTAAAATGGACCCATGCCAAGTGTCAAGTGCAAAACCAGTTTGTTTCAAAAATGAGGTGGTCACTGAGCTGTGTCCCCTCATTCAGTATAACCTGCAGCTTCGCACCAGGGTGCTGACTCTCACCATGAAGTGAACTGTTACAATTCTGGAACTTTCCAGGCAGGAGTGCATAATGTATCCACCATCTCTGAAGTGCAGTCCTCCGATGTACCAAGAGCTGTCAGAAACCATCTGCCTGTTGAGAAGAATACATTGGTTTCATCTCCACAGGGGAAGGTGCAGAAACTAACTTCCAGAAATAGGGAAGAGGGGGACTGGTAAAAATAAGAAACTGCTGGAAATTAGAATTAATGAAAACTATGTTTTTTGAAAATCAAATTGAATTGAAGTTTCATAAGTTGCTGAATCTGCAGAGCTGCATCCCAGAGTATTCAGGAGGTGGTATTAGAGCTCAATAGACAATAGGTGCAGGAGTAGGCCAATCTGCACTACGAGCCTGTACTACCATTCAATATGATCATGGCTGATAATCCTCAATCAGTATCCTGTTCCTGCCTTATCTCCATAACCCTTGATTCCACTATCTTTGAGAGCTTTATCCATTCTTTCTTAAATGAATCCAGAGACTGGGCCTCCACTGCCCTCTGGGGCAGAGCATTCCACACAGCCACCACTCTCTGGGTGAAGATGTTTCGCCTCATCTCTGTCTTAAATTGTCTACCCTGTATTTTTAAGCTGTGTCCTCTGGTTCGGCACTCACACATCAGCAGAAACATGTTTCCTGCCTCCAGAGTGTCTAATCCTTTAATAATCTTATATGTCTCAAACAGATCCCCTTTCAGTCTTCTAAACTCAAGGGTATACATGCGCAGTTGCATGAGTCATTCAGCATAAGGTAATCCCACCATTCCAGGAATTGACCTACGCTGCACTCCCTCAATAGCCAGAATGTCTTTCCTCAAATATGGAGACCAGAACTGCACACAGTACTCCAGGTGTGGTCTCACCAGGGCCCTGTACAGCTGTAGAGGAACCTCTTTTCTTCTATACTCAATTCCTCTTGTTATGAATACCACCATGCTATTAACCTTCTTCACTACCTGCTGTACCTGCATGCTTACCTTCGTTGATTGGTGTACAAGAACACCCAGATCTCTTTGTACTGCCCCTTTACCTAAATTGATTCCATTTAGGTAGTAATCTGCCTTCCTGCTCTTGCCACCAAAGTGGATAACCATGCATTTATCCACATTAAACTGCATCTGCCGTGCATCTGACCACTCACCTAACCTGTCCAGGTCACCCTGTAATCTCCTCACATCTTCCTCACCGTTCACCCTGCCACCCTGTTTAATATCATCAGCAAATTTGGTAATGTTATTACTAATACCATCTTCTATATCATTAATATATATTGTAAAAGCTCGTGAAAAAACTACTGATTATTCTTCAAAGCTTGTTATATTCTGGAAAGGATCCTGCAGACTGGAAAGCAGCTATTGTAAACGTAAATATTTACAACAGAACGGAGAGGGAAAACAGAAAACTAAATAGCTCTGTATCAGCTGTGAGAAAAAGACATTGTAACCTTTTGTAATGGATTTGAGAACTAGACACTTGGAGAATAGTGATCTGATTTGGTAGAGTCGGCTTAGATTCTGGAAAGGGAAATTACCTTTGATTAACTTGCTGGAAATTATGGAGATTGTCCGCTGTGACATTGAAAATTGAGAACCAATAGGAATGGAGTATTTATTTTTTCAGCTGATATTTGACATTGTTGAATACAGTTGAGTGGGGAAATTTAAATTCCATGGGTATGTAGATGTGAAATATATACCACATGGTATAAAAATTGGATGTTGGAGACAATGAAGGGAGTGGGATTTTTCTCTGGACTGAAGGCTTGTTGGGTATCAGAATAATCAGTGTTTGCCCAATAGCTGTTCACGAGTTTTAAAAACTGAATCAGATGTGAACAAATATCTTCATTCACATTTATGTTTTTTTTTTCAATGGTGAGAAATTGGGAAGTGTTGTTGTTTAAAAGGACCTGGATGACCTTGGTCATAAGTCAGTAACAGAATTATTGCGTTGCAGGAAGTAAGTAATATGTGGCTTTTCATGCAAAATGATTGAAGTCCCAGAGTTGGTATATCTTTCCTAATGGTAGTGTTTTTTTGAGAGTGTATTTGGTGCATTGCGTATAGATTTGGTCTGTTTTATAAATAATGATCTCTTTGTCACTGAGAGACTCCAAAGGAGTTTTACCAGACTAAACCCTGGCATGATGTTATCAGAAGGAGAGTGTGCAGGAAATATGAGTTTAACCTGTAGCTCTGTGAGACAATAAGAAGTTGATACTTGATGGTTACGGACAGACACTCATTACATACTGAACAGCTGAATAGGGTCAAAATTGCACACTATTCATTGGATGTTTGATTCCCAAAAGTTTGCATGTCTCTGCAGAGCCTCCATGTCGATTGACAGAAAGGTACAGGCTCTGAATGCACTCTGGGCACTTGAATGCACAGTTACTGTGTGACACTGTACTAAATGTCACTTTGTACACAAGCCTGTCAGCAGCCACAATACCTTCGTTTTGAAAGAGTTAACAATTCTGCACAAGCTTCTGACCTCCATAGAGACTATGGGTCTGCTTTCTTGAAGATGGAAGACATCTTGGAAAATGGTTAATAAAGTTGGCTTCATTCCTACTACCAGAAAAGCATGTGAAAGTAGCACATAGGTAGCATGAGTAATTCGCCGTGTGGACCTGTTTGGAACAGTCCACCTGTTCAGTCACTGCTCCATTTGTTTGTGATTTTGCAGCATCTCTGGCACCTTCCTGTTCCTGTATTAGTGACTTGTGAAGCTGCATGACGTCTTCCTGTTCCTTATGTACGTGACTCCGGGTGTGAAATGGTCTCTTTCTGATCCCATGTAAGTGACATGTGGGAGTAAGTAGATTCCTTCTTTTCCTGTGTAATAGGCAGGAGGGACTGAATGAGCTACCACACGTCCTGTCCAGTAGTTTGATTGGCTAAGTAACTTCCCCATATTCTTGTGAACCCAGATTGTGGTGCAGAATGAGCACCTCCGTTTACTGTGGAAATGTGCAGTGTCTGCCATTGCTGTTACATGAATGTTACCCAGGCTTTAACAGCATGATCTTGAATGGTGTCCAGTTCTAGTTGCACATGGACACTCTCTACTTCAAGAGCTGAGTAGTGACAACTTGTTTTGAACATGATGTAAACGTCTGTGAATATCCCCACTCTTTCTCAGTTTGGACTCAATGTCCTCCTCCGACACTGTTGGGATTCTATAATGACCAACTGGAGATGCCTGGGCTGAGGGAGCTACTCCGAGGATCTCCTACAAATGTGTCCCATGGCTGAGATGATTGATGTCCGCTGGTGATAGCCATCTTCCGTTGTGCATGTGACTGATTCCAAACAGTGGAGAGGTCACAATCGATTCTCATTAAGTGCGATTTTGCTCAGACTCCTTGATGTCATCCTTAGTCTAATACTGCCTTGAGATCAGGGCCAGTCTCTCTTACCTGAGCCTCCGTGTTTACTCTTTTGTTCATATCAATAGGTCATGGTGTAGAAGCAGAGAATGTTTTCTTCAAACAGAGGGTAGTCAATATCAGGAATTCTCTTGCACAGAGAGTTAAGGGAGCGAGATCACTGAAAGGGACCAATGGTGTACTTCAGGGATCAATTCTGGGACCTCTGCTCGTTGTAACTTTTATAAATGACTTAGATGAGGAAGTGGAAGGGTGGGTTAGTAAGTTTGCTGATAACACGAAGGTTTGTAGAATCATACATAGCGTGGGGGGCTGTTGTAAGTTGCAACGGGATATTGACATAATGCCGAGCTGGGCTAAGAAGCGGCAGATGGAGTTCAAATTGGAAAAGTGTGAAGTGATTATTTTTGTAAGTTTGAATTTGAATTTGAATGCAGGGTTATAGGCAGAATTCTTTCCAGTCTGGAGTAATAGAGGGATCTTGGTGTCCATATCCTTACATCCTTCAAAGTTGCGGCCTAAATTGACCGGGTTTTTAAGAAGGCGAATGGTGTTAGCGTTCATTAACAGGGTGATTGATTTTAAGAGCTGTGAGGTTATGCTGCAGCTCTATAGAGCCCTGGTTAGACCACACTTGACATATTGGGTCCAGTTTTGGTCATCCAATTAAAGGAAAGATACGGAAAATTTAGAAAGGGTGTAGAGGAAATTTACCAGAATGCTGCCTGGACTGGAGGGTAGGTCTTATGAAGAAAGGTTGACAGTTAGGGCTTTTAACATTGGTGTGAAGAAGGATGAGAGGTGACTTGATAGAGATAAACAAGATGGTGAGAGGCATATATATATATATTGGATAGCCAGAGGCTTTTTCCAAGTCAGAAATGGCTATCACGATGGGGCATCATTTGAAGTGAGGTTTCGAGTTCCTTACACAGAGAGTGGTGGGTGCATGAAATACACTGCCAGGAGTTGTATTTTGCCAGGTATATTAGGGACATGTAAGTGACTCTTACATAGGCACATGGGAGGATAGTACAATGTTGTGTATGTAGTCTAGTCTGATCGGAGAGTAGGATAAAAGATCGGTGGAACATCGAGGGCCGATGGGCCTGTACTGTGCTGTACTGTTCTATGCTCTATCTTCTATGAAACTATTTAAAGGGGGGTAGATGGAGTTTGACCCCTCGGAGACGTGAGGGCTATGAGGAATCGGGCATTAAACAGGATTTGAGACCGAGAGCAGATCAACAATGACCTTAGTGAAGAGCAAAGCAGCATTGGGGTTTGAACGATTTGTTCCTGTTTCTGATGTTCTCCCATTCTGTTATTGAAAAGTTAGTGGGTGTGATTTTCCTGGTACGTCTGTTGTTGAATATTGCGGTTAAAGACACCAGAGGACTCTGTGAGAAATCACTAGGTGAGGTCTGGGGTCTGTATTCACAGTGAATCTGGGTCTACAACATGAACAACAAATGGTGCACAAGTTGCAGAGGGGGGAAGCTCTGTATAGAGAGATGCGGTGCCTCTTTCATGTGAAACCTGGATTTTCCAATTATATTTTCCAAATCTCCTAAACCGTGTGGGACAGACTTGAGGGGCTGAACAGTCTCTTCTGTTTCTGTGCACCATGTTATAGCAGTAAGCAGCTTCCAACTGCTCCTGTCTAGCAGGTTTAAGGGGCTGAAAGGAACACAGGAACATGGGACTGAGGAGCAGTACTGGGTCATTAGACACTTTGACCCTTCTCCACCAGGCACCTACTGTGATTGATCAGGTTGTGGTCGCAATCCCATTTTCCTGTCTGTATCCCATTATCCGTGACTCACTGCTCTGCCAAATATTTACCTTACAAAGCTTTCAATAAACGTAAACAAAGAGGAATGTCAAACTTCCTGGGAAGAGAATTCCCACGTGAAAGGCCCTTTTAGAATTTTTCCCCATCCCTCTTATAGAATCAAAGATTCATACAGCTTGGAAACAGATCCTTTATTCCAGTTTGCCCACATCGGCCAGATATCCCAATCTGGTCTAGTCCCATCTGCCATCATATTCCTCATGTCCCTCTGAACCATTCCTATTTATGTACCTATTCCGATATATTTTAAATGTGTAATTGTACCCGCTTTCAACATTTTCTCTGACAGCACTTTCTGCACACGCATCACCTTTGGCATGAAAATGTAACTCCTAAGGTCCGCTCTAAACCTTTCCCCCAGACCTTCAACCTATATCGTCTATAACTGCACTCCCCTAACCCTGGGAAAAAGACCTTGACCATTCAGGCTATCCATGCCCCTCAAGATTTTATAAGCCACTTCATGTCACCATTCACCCTCCTCCTGTCCAGGGGAAATGCCTCAACCTGTTCATCTTCTCCCTGAATCTCAACTCCCCCACCCCCCCAAACCCCACCCCCAGTATCGAAAAATCCTTGTAAATTATTTCAGCGTCCTCTCAACATCGTCCCATCAGCAGAGCCAACATGGTGCGCAGTATTCTTAACGTGGCCTCACCTGCATCCTGTACAGGGGTAACATGCCACATCAACTCCTATGCTCAATGTTTTGACCAATTAAGGCAAGCATGTCAAACGTGTTGTTCACCATCCTGTCTACCTGTGACACCACTTTCAAGGAACTGTCAACCTGCACCTGTAGGTCTCTTTGTTCAGTAACATTCCCGAGGGCACGACCCTGCTTTAATTTACCAAAATGTAAAACCTCACAAATATCTAAATTAAACTTATCTGCCAGTCCTTGGCCCTTTGATGGTCAAGGATGCCGCTGTACTCTAAGATAATCTTTTTCACTGTCCGCTACACCACTCTGTTGATGTTATCTGCAAACTTATTAACAATGCCTCTGATATTCACATCCAAATTATTTATCTGCATGTTGAAAAGCAGTGAGCTCAGCAGTGATTCTTTCAGGACACCACTGGCCACATTCCTCCAGTCTGGAAAACAATCCTTTACCTTCAAGACAATTTTGTATTTAATTGGTTAACGTTCCCTGAATTCCATGTGACCTAACCTTAGTAATCTGTTAGAATGAGGAACCTCATTAAATGCCTAGCTGTAGCCAGTGTAAACAATGTGCATCAGACTACCTTCTTCAACCTTCTTTGTCACGTCTTCAAAATACTCAATCACATTAATGATACTTGATTTACATGGCACAAAGCCATGTTGACTTCCCCAAACCAGTCATTATCTTTCTAAATGCATGTAAAACATATCCCTCAAAACCTCCTCCAACAACCTACACTATGCTGACGTTAGGCTCACTAAGTTGATAGTTAACTGTGTTTTTAGATCACTGTTTCCTTTTCTAGTCCCACTCTTCTACTGGTCCCAAAATTTTCAATTATTACCAGGTTAATGAAATGGCCAATGATACAGATCTCAGAGTGTGTCAGCGTCAGTGTTAGGAACAAGTCAGGCAGATTTCTTTCATCTGCTAAAACAACATGTTTATGACTAAAACAATGTTACTCAAACTATGATCGAAAGAAGAATGATGAGTGGGTATTGAAAACATGTACATTAATTTTTCCCTTTCAAAAATACTGAGGAACACACACACACACACACACACACACACACACACACACACACACACACACACACACACACACACACACACACACACACGTTTGATGAAGAAACAACCTGGAAATCAAAATCTCTGCGATGTTAACTTGAAAGAACGTTGTCCAAATATTATTGGAACTCATGACAAAAGGAAAAATGAGAGTTTGGCCCAAACGTTATTCTACTTGTAGTGTCAGAGAGTCCTACAACATGAAGACAGGCACTTTGCCCCAAATTAGTCTATGTTGACCTTAATGTCCATCCATGCTAAACCCATTTCCCTGCACTTGGCCCATATGTTTCTGAACCTTTCCTCTCCATGTTCTTGTTCAATTGCCTTTTAAATATTGTTAATGTAAATGTCTCAACCACTGACAGCTCATTCCATATGCATATCACCCTCTGTGAAACATATCCCCTTCTTGGTCTCTTTTATTATTTCCCCTCTAACCTTTAGCTGATGCACTCTAGTCCTCGATTCCAAAACTCCGGGAAAAAAAGACTGTGTTCATTCACCATATCCGTTCCTCCCATTATCTTGTACCTTTCCGCACCATCAGTCCCCCTCAGTCTCCTATGCTCTAAAGAAAAATGTCATTGCTTCTCCAACCTCTCCCTGTAAATCAGACTGTTGGGTCATGTGAACATCCTTATAAATTTCGTCTGCAATCTTTCCAGTTTAATAACATCCTTCTGATAGCAATGTGACCAAAACTGAACACAACAATGCAAGTGCGGCCTCAGCAACATCCTGAAACTTGCAACAGAACTTCCCAACTTTCACACTCAATGCCCTGACTGATGAATGCCAGTGTGCAAAAAACCATTTCACTCAACTGTCTGCCTGTGACTTTACTTTCAGAGAACCATGCACCTGTACTCTGTCCCTCTGTTCCACTACACCATTTAATTCCCTGCAATTCACCACGAAATTCCTGCC
>NW_027310640.1:0-50000 GCF_047496795.1 Chiloscyllium punctatum
CCTCAGTGTCTCCCTCCCATAAATCTATCCATCTCCCAGTCTCCCCCACTCTCCCCGTGTCCCTCAGTGTCTCCCTCCCATAAATCTATCCATCTCCCAGTCTCCCACACTCTCCGTGTCCCTCAGTGTCTCCCCCCCATAAATCTATCCATCTCCCAGTCTCCCACACTCTCCCCGTGTCCCTCAGTGTCTCCCCCAGGAATCTATCCATCTCCCAGTCTCCCCCACTCTCCCCGTGTCCCTCAGTGTCTCCCTCCCATAAATCTATCCATCTCCCAGTCTCCCACACTCTCCCCGTGTCCCTCAGTGTCTCCCCCATAAATCTATCCATCTCCCAGTCTCCCACACTCTCCGTGTCCCTCAGTGTCTCCCCCCCCATAAATCTATCCATCTCCCAGTCTCCCACACTCTCCCCGTGTCCCTCAGTGTCTCCCCCAGGAATCTATCCATCTCCCACACAGTGCTGTTATGGAGGGAGTCCCAGGGCTTTGAGTCAGGATGGAGTGAGGGGGGGGGGTGAGGGTATCTCAGAGGGGGAGCTGCAGGGGCTGGTTTCCACGTGGCCAGTGAGTACAGGCAGACCCTTGGTGTTTGAGTTTGGAGCTCAATTACTGCGTTCCCAGCCACATCCTTAGTTCCTGCCCCCCCTACCCCCCAGGGGCTGCAGTTTCCACCACCTGTCTGTCCCTCGATCAGAGACACTGCCAACCCCACCCCCGCTCCTCCCCTTTCTCTCTCTGTTCATCTGTTCCGGAATGCTGCACGTCTGATCCAGATGGGATCAGCACCGTCTTCCCCCCAGCCCACACAGCATTATCCTCTCACTGACTCTCCCCCCCACCCATCCCAGACACCAACTTAACCCAGGCAACATACAGAGCGAGAGCGGGACAGAGACGAGGGGGAGAGCGAGAGCGGGACAGAGACGAGGGGGAGAGCGAGAGCGGGACAGAGACGAGGGGGAGAGCGAGAGCGGGACAGAGACGAGGGGGAGAGCGAGAGCGAGACAGAGACGAGGGGGAGAGCGAGAGCGAGACAGAGACGAGGGGGAGAGCGAGAGCGAGACAGAGACGAGGGGGAGAGCGAGAGCGAGACAGAGACGAGGGGGAGAGCGAGAGCGAGACAGAGACGAGGGGGAGAGCGAGAGCGAGACAGAGACGAGGGGGAGAGCGAGAGCGAGACAGAGACGAGGGGGAGAGCGAGAGCGAGACAGAGACGAGGGGGAGAGCGAGAGCGAGACAGAGACGAGGGGGAGAGCGAGAGCGAGACAGAGACGAGGGGGAGAGCGAGAGCGAGACAGAGACGAGGGGGAGAGCGAGAGCGAGACAGAGACGAGGGGGGAGAGCGAGAGCGAGACAGAGACGAGGGGGAGAGCGAGAGCGAGACAGAGACGAGGGGGAGAGCGAGAGCGAGACAGAGACGAGGGGGAGAGCGAGAGCGAGACAGAGACGAGGGGGAGAGCGAGAGCGAGACAGAGACGAGGGGGAGAGCGAGAGCGAGACAGAGACGAGGGGAGAGCGAGAGCGAGACAGAGACGAGGGGGAGAGCGAGAGCGAGACAGAGACGAGGGGGAGAGCGAGAGCGAGACAGAGACGAGGGGGAGAGCGAGAGCGAGACAGAGACGAGGGGGAGAGCGAGAGCGAGACAGAGACGAGGGGGAGAGCGAGAGCGAGACAGAGACGAGGGGGAGAGCGAGAGCGAGACAGAGACGAGGGGGAGAGCGAGAGCGAGACAGAGACGAGGGGGAGAGCGAGAGCGAGACAGAGACGAGGGGGAGAGCGAGAGCGAGACAGAGACGAGGGGGAGAGCGAGAGCGAGACAGAGACGAGGGGGAGAGCGAGAGCGAGACAGAGACGAGGGGGAGAGCGAGAGCGAGACAGAGACGAGGGGGAGAGCGAGAGCGAGACAGAGACGAGGGGGAGAGCGAGAGCGAGACAGAGACGAGGGGGAGAGCGAGAGCGAGACAGAGACGAGGGGGAGAGCGAGAGCGAGACAGAGACGAGGGGGAGAGCGAGAGCGAGACAGAGACGAGGGGGAGAGCGAGAGCGAGACAGAGACGAGGGGGAGAGCGAGAGCGAGACAGAGACGAGGGGGGAGAGCGAGAGCGAGACAGAGACGAGGGGGAGAGCGAGAGCGAGACAGAGACGAGGGGGAGAGCGAGAGCGAGACAGAGACGAGGGGGAGAGCGAGAGCGAGACAGAGACGAGGGGGAGAGCGAGAGCGAGACAGAGACGAGGGGGAGAGCGAGAGCGAGACAGAGACGAGGGGGAGAGCGAGAGCGAGACAGAGACGAGGGGGAGAGCGAGAGCGAGACAGAGACGAGGGGGAGAGCGAGAGCGAGACAGAGACGAGGGGGAGAGCGAGAGCGAGACAGAGACGAGGGGGAGAGCGAGAGCGAGACAGAGACGAGGGGGAGAGCGAGAGCGAGACAGAGACGAGGGGGAGAGCGAGAGCGAGACAGAGACGAGGGGGAGAGCGAGAGCGAGACAGAGACGAGGGGGAGAGCGAGAGCGAGACAGAGACGAGGGGGAGAGCGAGAGCGAGACAGAGACGAGGGGGAGAGCGAGAGCGAGACAGAGACGAGGGGGAGAGCGAGAGCGAGACAGAGACGAGGGGGAGAGCGAGAGCGAGACAGAGACGAGGGGGAGAGCGAGAGCGAGACAGAGACGAGGGGGAGAGCGAGGAGCGAGACAGAGACGAGGGGGAGAGCGAGAGCGAGACAGAGACGAGGGGGAGAGCGAGAGCGAGACAGAGACGAGGGGGAGAGCGAGAGCGAGACAGAGACGAGGGGGAGAGCGAGAGCGAGACAGAGACGAGGGGGAGAGCGAGAGCGAGACAGAGACGAGGGGGAGAGCGAGAGCGAGACAGAGACGAGGGGGAGAGCGAGAGCGAGACAGAGACGAGGGGGAGAGCGAGAGCGAGACAGAGACGAGGGGGAGAGCGAGAGCGAGACAGAGACGAGGGGGAGAGCGAGAGCGAGACAGAGACGAGGGGAGAGCGAGAGCGAGACAGAGACGAGGGGGAGAGCGAGAGCGAGACAGAGACGAGGGGAGAGCGAGAGCGAGACAGAGACGAGGGGGAGAGCGAGAGCGAGACAGAGACGAGGGGGAGAGCGAGAGCGAGACAGAGACGAGGGGGAGAGCGAGAGCGAGACAGAGACGAGGGGGAGAGCGAGGAGCGAGACAGAGACGAGGGGGAGAGCGAGAGCGAGACAGAGACGAGGGGGAGAGCGAGAGCGAGACAGAGACGAGGGGGAGAGCGAGAGCGAGACAGAGACGAGGGGGAGAGCGAGAGCGAGACAGAGACGAGGGGGAGAGCGAGAGCGAGACAGAGACGAGGGGGAGAGCGAGAGCGAGACAGAGACGAGGGGGAGAGCGAGAGCGAGACAGAGACGAGGGGGAGAGCGAGAGCGAGACAGAGACGAGGGGGAGAGCGAGAGCGAGACAGAGACGAGGGGGAGAGCGAGAGCGAGACAGAGACGAGGGGGAGAGCGAGAGCGAGACAGAGACGAGGGGGAGAGCGAGAGCGAGACAGAGACGAGGGGGAGAGCGAGAGCGAGACAGAGACGAGGGGGAGAGCGAGAGCGAGACAGAGACGAGGGGGAGAGCGAGAGCGAGACAGAGACGAGGGGGAGAGCGAGAGCGAGACAGAGACGAGGGGGAGAGCGAGAGCGAGACAGAGACGAGGGGGGAGAGCGAGAGCGAGACAGAGACGAGGGGGAGAGCGAGAGCGAGACAGAGACGAGGGGGAGAGCGAGAGCGAGACAGAGACGAGGGGGAGAGCGAGAGCGAGACAGAGACGAGGGGGGAGAGCGAGAGCGAGACAGAGACGAGGGGGAGAGCGAGAGCGAGACAGAGACGAGGGGGAGAGCGAGAGCGAGACAGAGACGAGGGGGAGAGCGAGAGCGAGACAGAGACGAGGGGGAGAGCGAGAGCGAGACAGAGACGAGGGGGAGAGCGAGAGCGAGACAGAGACGAGGGGGAGAGCGAGAGCGAGACAGAGACGAGGGGGAGAGCGAGAGCGAGACAGAGACGAGGGGGAGAGCGAGAGCGAGACAGAGACGAGGGGGAGAGCGAGAGCGAGACAGAGACGAGGGGGAGAGCGAGAGCGAGACAGAGACGAGGGGGAGAGCGAGAGCGAGACAGAGACGAGGGGGAGAGCGAGAGCGAGACAGAGACGAGGGGGAGAGCGAGAGCGAGACAGAGACGAGGGGGAGAGCGAGAGCGAGACAGAGACGAGGGGGAGAGCGAGAGCGAGACAGAGACGAGGGGGAGAGCGAGAGCGAGACAGAGACGAGGGGGAGAGCGAGAGCGAGACAGAGACGAGGGGGAGAGCGAGAGCGAGACAGAGACGAGGGGGAGAGAGCGAGAGCGAGACAGAGACGAGGGGGAGAGCGAGAGCGAGACAGAGACGAGGGGGAGAGCGAGAGCGAGACAGAGACGAGGGGGAGAGCGAGAGCGAGACAGAGACGAGGGGGAGAGCGAGAGCGAGACAGAGACGAGGGGGAGAGCGAGAGCGAGACAGAGACGAGGGGAGAGAGCGAGAGCGAGACAGAGACGAGGGGGAGAGCGAGAGCGAGACAGAGACGAGGGGGAGAGCGAGAGCGAGACAGAGACGAGGGGGAGAGCGAGAGCGAGACAGAGACGAGGGGGAGAGCGAGAGCGAGACAGAGACGAGGGGGAGAGCGAGAGCGAGACAGAGACGAGGGGGAGAGCGAGAGCGAGACAGAGACGAGGGGGGAGAGCGAGAGCGAGACAGAGACGAGGGGGAGAGCGAGAGCGAGACAGAGACGAGGGGGAGAGCGAGAGCGAGACAGAGACGAGGGGGAGAGCGAGAGCGAGACAGAGACGAGGGGGAGAGCGAGAGCGAGACAGAGACGAGGGGGAGAGCGAGAGCGAGACAGAGACGAGGGGGAGAGCGAGAGCGAGACAGAGACGAGGGGGGAGAGCGAGAGCGAGACAGAGAGAGGGGGGGAGAGCGAGAGCGAGACAGAGACGAGGGGGAGAGCGAGAGCGAGACAGAGACGAGGGGGGAGAGCGAGAGCGAGACAGAGACGAGGGGGAGAGCGAGAGCGAGACAGAGACGAGGGGGAGAGCGAGAGCGAGACAGAGACGAGGGGGAGAGCGAGAGCGAGACAGAGACGAGGGGGAGAGCGAGAGCGAGACAGAGACGAGGGGGAGAGCGAGAGCGAGACAGAGACGAGGGGGAGAGCGAGAGCGAGACAGAGACGAGGGGGAGAGCGAGAGCGAGACAGAGACGAGGGGGAGAGCGAGAGCGAGACAGAGACGAGGGGGAGAGCGAGAGCGAGACAGAGACGAGGGGGAGAGCGAGAGCGAGACAGAGACGAGGGGGAGAGCGAGAGCGAGACAGAGACGAGGGGGAGAGCGAGAGCGAGACAGAGACGAGGGGGAGAGCGAGAGCGAGACAGAGACGAGGGGGAGAGCGAGAGCGAGACAGAGACGAGGGGGAGAGCGAGAGCGAGACAGAGACGAGGGGAGAGCGAGAGCGAGAGACGAGGGGAGAGCGAGAGCGAGACAGAGACGAGGGGGAGAGCGAGAGCGAGACAGAGACGAGGGGGAGAGCGAGAGCGAGACAGAGACGAGGGGGAGAGCGAGAGCGAGACAGAGACGAGGGGGAGAGCGAGAGCGAGACAGAGACGAGGGGGAGAGCGAGAGACAGAGACGAGGGGGAGAGAGAGATGGCAGAGAGAGAGAGAGACAGAGACCGGGGAAAGGGAGAGAGAGACGGGGGGGAGAGGGAGAGAGAGACGGGGGGGGGGGGGGGGGTGAGAGGGAGAGAGAGACGGGGAGGGGAGAGGGAGAGAGAGAGAGGGGGGGTGGGAAGAGAGAGAGAGAGAGAGAGGGGGGGGAGAGAGAGACTTACCAAAATACAGAGAAACACACAGACACAGAGAGAGAGAGAGAGAGAGAGAGAGAGAGACACAGACACAGACACACACACACAGACACAGAGACACCGAGGTTGTGTGTGACAGACCCTTGCAGAGACCCCTCCAGGATTCCAGTCTGGGGTTAAACACACAGACCGAAGTTGGAGTTGCAGATGGAGGTGGTGGAGAGATGAGAAGGTGAAGCCGAGTTGTCAGATGGATAATTACAGCTTGCTGCTGCTGTTGGGGGAGAACACTACAGGGATTCAATCCCTCCGACGCTTGGAGCAGTTGCCTGTAGCAACGTGACCTGAACAAGCTGGCTGTCTGCAGACACCAGTGTGGAGCCGGCCCCGAGAATACTAACTCTGAGCAAGGCTGGCTGGACCCAGCCCCTGACCCAGAGAACAGGGGACGGGGAGGGGTGGGCTGTACGGTTCCCCTCCCTCCTCCTCCTCCACGTCCCACTCACTGGGGGGGAAACAGGAGCTGGATGGAGGGAATCCCAGGGGTTTGGACCCTAATGGGAACAGCCGACAGTATTCCCGAGTCCCTGGGAGTGTTTGATGGGGGGGACAGTGTAGAGGGAGCTTTACTCTGTATCTAACCCCCTGCTGTCCCTGTCCCTGGGATGGGGGGGACAATGTAGAGAGAGCTTTACTCTGTATCTAACCCCGTGCTGTCCCTGTCCCTGGGATGGGGGGGGGCAACAGTGTAGAGGGAGCTTTACTCTGTATCTAACCCCGTGCTGTCCCTGTCCCTGGGATGGGGGGGGGGGCAACAGTGTAGAGGGAGCTTTACTCTGTATCTAACCCCGTGCTGTCCCTGTCCCTGGGATGGGGGGGACAGTGTAGAGGGAGCTTTACTCTGTATCTAACCCCGTGCTGTCCCTGTCCTGGGAGTGTTTGATGGGGGGACAGTGTAGAGGAAGCTTTACTCTGTATCTAACCCCATGCTGTCCCTGTCCCTGGGATGGGGGGGGGGGTTGAACAGTGTAGAGGGAGCTTTACTCTGTATCTAACCCCGTGCTGTCCCTGTCCCTGGGATGGGGGGGACAGTGTAGAGGGAGCTTTACCCTGTATGTAGCAGTAAGAGTAGCAGTGACAGGAGGAATCTAACTGCCCCCAAGTTTCCCTCCGACAGCCTCACCCCACACCTCCCGGACTCGGGAATGCTATCGGCTGTTCCCATTAGGGTCCAAAACCCTGGGATTCCCTCCATCCGGCTCCTGCTTCCTGACCAACCCCCCACCGAGTGGGTCATGGAGGAGGGGGGAGTGGAGCCATACAGCTCACCCCTCCCCACCCCTCTACACTGTCCCCCCCATCCCAGGGACAGGGACAGCACGGGGTTACATACAGAGTAAAGCTCCCTCTACACTGTCCCCCCCATCCCAGGGACAGGGACAGGGACAGCACGGGGTTACATACAGAGTAAAGCTCCCTCTACACTGTCCCCCCCATCCCAGGGACAGGGACAGGGACAGGGACAGCACGGGGTTACATACAGAGTAAAGCTCCCTCTACACTGTCCCCCCCCCCATCCCAGGGACAGGGACAGGGACAGGGACAGCACGGGGTTACATACAGAGTAAAGCTCCCTCTACACTGTCCCCCCCATCCCAGGGACAGGGACAGCACGGGGTTAGATACAGAGTAAAGCTCCCTCTACACTGTCCCCCCCCATCCCAGGGACAGGGACAGCACGGGGTTAGAGACAGAGTAAAGCTCCCTCTACACTGTCCCCCCCCATCCAAGGGACAGGGACAGGGACAGGGACAGCACGGGGTTACATACAGAGTAAAGCTCCCTCTACACTGTCCCCCCATCCCAGGGATAGGGACAGCACGGGGTTAGATACAGCGTAAAGCTCCCTCTACACTGTCCCCCCCCCATCACAGGGACAGGGACAGCACGGGGTCAGATACAGAGTAAAGCGCCCTCTACACTGTCCCCCCCATCCCAGGGACAGGGAGAGCAGGGGGTTAGATACAGAGTAAAGCTCCCTCTACACTGTCCCCCCATCAAACACTCCCAGGGTCAGGGACAGCACGGGGTTAGATACAGAGTTAAGCTCCCACTACACTGTCCCCCCCATCCCAGGGACAGGGACAGCACGGGGTTAGATACAGAGGAAAGCTTCCTCTACACTGTCCCCCCAATCCCAGAGACAGGGACAGCAGGGGGTTAGATACAGAGTAAAGCTCCCTCTACACTGTCCCCCATCAAACACTCCCAGGGTCAGGGACAGCACGGGGTTAGATACAGAGTTAAGCTCCCTCTACACTGTCCCCCCCATCCCAGGGACAGGGACAGCACGGGGTTAGATACAGAGGAAAGCTTCCTCTACACTGTCCCCCCCATCCCAGGGACAGGGACAGCACGGGGTTAGATACAGAGTAAAGCTCCCTCTACACTGTCCCCCCATCAAACACTCCCAGGGACAGGGACAGCACGGGGTTAGATACAGAGTTAGATACACAGTAAAGCTTCCTCTACACTGTCCCCCCCATCCCAGGGACAGTAGGGGGTTAGATACACAGTAAAGCTCCCTCTACACTGTCCCCCCATTCCAGGCACAGGGACAGCAGGGGTTAGATACACAGTAAAGCTTCCTCTACACTGTCCTTAGACACATCGCTGGGTCCGGCCCTTCAGAGCGCAGTGCTGGAACACTCAATCCTGAAGATTCACAAAGCATCAGGTACCTTGGGCTGCAGTGACACACTCACCAAACCCCCAGGAGAGCTGGGCTCGCGGGGTAACAATTACTGCCCTCGAGAGACGACGAGAGAGCGGAATGAGGTGGGAACAGAAATCCACAGAGAGACTCCACATCCGCACAGCGAGCTGGACAGAGAGAGAGAGAGAGAGAAAAGGGCGGTGAGATAATTCTAAATACATTCACACACAATCACATGCTCTTTACAGCGATGGACCAGACAGCCAGTTAGTTAAAGCGGTTGATGTTATATACACTCGGGGACCACTGGGTGGAAGGGCAGTTCACCAGCAAAACTAACCTCACAACACGACACCCACAACGGTTAACAGGCAGGGAGCATCAGGAATTACTGTAACTGACCCCGGTCGGTGTATATCTCTCTCAGACAGCCCCGTCATTACTGAGCTGTAACTGACCCCGGTCGGTGTATATCTCTCTCAGCCCCGTCATTACTGAGCTGTAACTGACCCCAGTCGGTGTATATCTCTCTCAGCCCCGTCATTACTGAGCTGTAACTGACCCCAGTCGGTGTATATCTCTCTCAGACAGCCCCGTCATTACTGAGCTGTAACTGACCCCAGTCGGTGTATATCTCTCTCAGCCCCGTCATTACTGAGCTGTAACTGACCCCAGTCGGTGTATATCTCTCTCAGCCCCGTCATTACTGAGCTGTAACTGACCCCAGTCGGTGTATATCTCTCTCAGCCCCGTCATTACTGAGCTGTAACTGACCCCAGTCGGTGTATATCTCTCTCAGACAGCCCCATCATTACTGAGCTGTAACTGACCCCGGTCGGTGTATATCTCTCTCAGCCCCGTCATTACTGAGCTGTAACTGACCCCAGTCGGTGTATATCTCTCTCAGCCCCGTCATTACTGAGCTGTAACTGACCCCGGTCGGTGTATATCTCTCTCAGACAGCCCCATCATTACTGAGCTGTAACTGACCCCAGTCGGTGTATATCTCTCTCAGACAGTCCCGTCATTACTGAGCTGTAACTGACCCCAGTCGGTGTATATCTCTCTCAGCCCCGTCATTACTGAGCTGTAACTGACCCCGGTCGGTGTATATCTCTCTCAGCCCCGTCATTACTGAGCTGTAACTGACCCCGGTCGGTGTATATCTCTCTCAGACAGCCCCGTCATTACTGAGCTATAACTGACCCCAGTCGGTGTATATCTCTCTCAGACAGCCCCGTCATTACTGAGCTGTAACTGACACCAGTCGGTGTATATCTCTCTCAGCCCTGTCATTACTGAGCTGTAACTGACCCCGGTCGGTGTATATCTCTCTCAGACAGCCCCGTCATTACTGAGCTGTAACTGACCCCAGTCGGTGTATATCTCTCTCAGACAGCCCCGTCATTACTGAGCTGTAACTGACCCCGGTCGGTGTATATCTCTCTCTCAGACAGCCCGGTCATGACTGAGCTGTAACTGACCCCAGTCGGTGTATATCTCTCTCAGACAGCCCAGTCATTACTGAGCTGTAACTGACCCCAGTCGGTGTATATCTCTCTCTCAGACAGCCCCGTCATTACTGAGCTGTAACTGACCCCAGTCGGTGTATATCTCTCTCAGCCCCGTCATTACTGAGCTGTAACTGACACCAGTCGGTGTATATCTCTCTCAGCCCTGTCATTACTGAGCTGTAACTGACCCCAGTCGGTGAATATCTCTCTCAGACAGCCCCGTCATTACTGAGCTGTAACTGACCCCAGTCGGTGTATATCTCTCTCAGCCCCGTCATTACTGAGCTGTAACTGACCCCGGTCGGTGTATATCTCTCTCAGACAGCCCCGTCATTACTGAGCTGTAACTGACCCCAGTCGGTGTATATCTCTCTCAGCCCCGTCATTACTGAGCTGTAACTGACCCCGGTCGGTGTATATCTCTCTCAGCCCCGTCATTACTGAGCTGTAACTGACCCCGGTCGGTGTATATCTCTCTCAGACAGCCCCGTCATTACTGAGCTGTAACTGACCCCGGTCGGTGTATATCTCTCTCAGCCCCGTCATTACTGAGCTGTAACTGACCCCGGTCGGTGTATATCTCTCTCTCAGCCCCGTCATTACTGAGCTGTAACTGACCCCAGTCGGTGTATATCTCTCTCAGCCCCGTCATTACTGAGCTGTAACTGACCCCGGTCGGTGTATATCTCTCTCAGCCCCGTCATTACTGAGCTGTAACTGACCCCAGTCGGTGTATATCTCTCTCAGCCCCGTCATTACTGAGCTGTAACTGACCCCAGTCGGTGTATATCTCTCTCAGCCCCGTCATTACTGAGCTGTAACTGACCCCGGTCGGTGTATATCTCTCTCTCAGCCCCGTCATTACTGAGCTGTAACTGACCCCGGTCGGTGTATATCTCTCTCAGACAGCCCCGTCATTACTGAGCTGTAACTGACCCCAGTCGGTGTATATCTCTCTCAGCCCCGTCATTACTGAGCTGTAACTGACCCCAGTCGGTGTATATCTCTCTCAGCCCCGTCATTACTGAGCTGTAACTGACCCCGGTCGGTGTATATCTCTCTCAGACAGCCCCGTCATTACTGAGCTGTAACTGACCCCGGTCGGTGTATATCTCTCTCAGACAGCCCCGTCATTACTGAGCTGTAACTGACCCCAGTCGGTGTATATCTCTCTCAGCCCCGTCATTACTGAGCTGTAACTGACCCCAGTCGGTGTATATCTCTCTCAGACAGCCCCGTCATTACTGAGCTGTAACTGACCCCAGTCGGTGTATATCTCTCTCAGCCCCGTCATTACTGAGCTGTAACTGACCCCGGTCGGTGTATATCTCTCTCAGCCCCGTCATTACTGAGCTGTAACTGACCCCGGTCGGTGTATATCTCTCTCAGCCCCGTCATTACTGAGCTGTAACTGACCCCGGTCGGTGTATATCTCTCTCAGACAGCCCCGTCATTACTGAGCTGTAACTGACCCCAGTCGGTGTATATCTCTCTAAGACAGCCCCGTCATTCCTGAGCTGTAACTGACCCCAGTCGGTGTATATCTCTCTCAGACAGCCCCGTCATTACTGAGCTGTAACTGACCCCAGTCGGTGTATATCTCTCTCTCAGCCCCGTCATTACTGAGCTGTAACTGACCCCGGTCGGTGTATATCTCTCTCTCAGCCCCGTCATTACTGAGCTGTAACTGACCCCGGTCGGTGTATATCTCTCTCAGACAGCCCCGTCATTACTGAGCTGTAACTGACCCCAGTCGGTGTATATCTCTCTCTCAGCCCCGTCATTACTGAGCTGTAACTGACCCCGGTCGGTGTATATCTCTCTCAGCCCCGTCATTACTGAGCTGTAACTGACCCCAGTCGGTGTATATCTCTCTCTCAGCCCCGTCATTACTGAGCTGTAACTGACCCCGGTCGGTGTATATCTCTCTCAGCCCCGTCATTACTGAGCTGTAACTGACCCCAGTCGGTGTATATCTCTCTCTCAGCCCCGTCATTACTGAGCTGTAACTGACCCCGGTCGGTGTATATCTCTCTCTCTCAGCCCCGTCATTACTGAGCTGTAACTGACCCCGGTCGGTGTATATCTCTCTCAGACAGCCCCGTCATTACTGAGCTGTAACTGACCCCAGTCGGTGTATATCTCTCTAAGACAGCCCCGTCATTCCTGAGCTGTAACTGACCCCAGTCGGTGTATATCTCTCTCAGACAGCCCCGTCATTACTGAGCTGTAACTGACCCCAGTCGGTGTATATCTCTCTCAGACAGCCCCGTCATTACTGAGCTGTAACTGACCCCGGTCGGTGTATATCTCTCTCAGCCCCGTCATTACTGAGCTGTAACTGACCCCAGTCGGTGTATATCTCTCTCAGACAGCCCCGTCATTACTGAGCTGTAACTGACCCCGGTCGGTGTATATCTCTCTCAGCCCCGTCATTACTGAGCTGTAACTGACCCCAGTCGGTGTATATCTCTCTCAGCCCCGTCATTACTGAGCTGTAACTGACCCCGGTCGGTGTATATCTCTCTCAGCCCCGTCATTACTGAGCTGTAACTGACCCCGGTCGGTGTATATCTCTCTCAGCCCCGTCATTACTGAGCTGTAACTGACCCCGGTCGGTGTATATCTCTCTCAGACAGCCCCGTCATTACTGAGCTGTAACTGACCCCAGTCGGTGTATATCACTCTCAGCCCCGTCATTACTGAGCTGTAACTGACCCCAGTCGGTGTATATCTCTCTCAGCCCCGTCATTACTGAGCTGTAACTGACCCCGGTCGGTGTATATCTCTCTCAGCCCCGTCATTACTGAGCTGTAACTGACCCCGGTCGGTGTATATCTCTCTCAGACAGCCCCGTCATTACTGAGCTGTAACTGACCCCGGTCGGTGTATATCTCTCTCAGACAGCCCCGTCATTACTGAGCTGTAACTGACCCCAGTCGGTGTATATCTCTCTCTCAGCCCCGTCATTACTGAGCTGTAACTGACCCCAGTCGGTGTATATCTCTCTCAGCCCCGTCATTACTGAGCTGTAACTGACCCCAGTCGGTGTATATCTCTCTCAGCCCCGTCATTACTGAGCTGTAACTGACCCCGGTCGGTGTATATCTCTCTCAGCCCCGTCATTACTGAGCTGTAACTGACCCCGGTCGGTGTATATCTCTCTCAGCCCCGTCATTACTGAGCTGTAACTGACCCCGGTCGGTGTATATCTCTCTCAGACAGCCCCGTCATTACTGAGCTGTAACTGACCCCAGTCGGTGTATATCTCTCTCTCAGCCCCGTCATTACTGAGCTGTAACTGACCCCGGTCGGTGTATATCTCTCTCAGCCCCGTCATTACTGAGCTGTAACTGACCCCGGTCGGTGTATATCTCTCTCAGATAGCCCCGTCATTACTGAGCTGTAACTGACCCCGGTCGGTGTATATCTCTCTCAGATAGCCCCGTCATTACTGAGCTGTAACTGACCCCAGTCGGTGTATATCTCTCTCAGACAGCCCCGTCATTACTGAGCAGTAACTGACCCCGGTCGGTGAATATCTCTCTCAGACAGCCCCGTCATTACTGAGCTGTAACTGACCCCAGTCGGTGTATATCTCTCTCAGCCCCGTCATTACTGAGCTGTAACTGACCCCAGTCGGTGTATATCTCTCTCTCAGCCCCGTCATTACTGAGCTGTAACTGACCCCAGTCGGTGTATATCTCTCTCAGCCCCGTCATTACTGAGCTGTAACTGACCCCGGTCGGTGTATATCTCTCTCAGACAGCCCCATCATTACTGAGCTGTAACTGACCCCAGTCGGTGTATATCTCTCTCTCAGCCCCGTCATTACTGAGCTGTAACTGACCCCAGTCGGTGTATATCTCTCTCAGACAGCCCCGTCATTACTGAGCTGTAACTGACCCCGGTCGGTGTATATCTCTCTCAGACAGCCCCGTCATTACTGAGCTGTAACTGACCCCAGTCGGTGTATATCTCTCTCAGCCCCGTCATTACTGAGCTGTAACTGACCCCAGTCGGTGTATATCTCTCTCAGCCCCGTCATTACTGAGCTGTAACTGACCCCGGTCGGTGTATATCTCTCTCAGCCCCGTCATTACTGAGCTGTAACTGACCCCGGTCGGTGTATATCTCTCTCAGCCCCGTCATTACTGAGCTGTAACTGACCCCGGTCGGTGTATATCTCTCTCAGCCCCGTCATTACTGAGCTGTAACTGACCCCAGTCGGTGTATATCTCTCTCTCAGCCCCGTCATTACTGAGCTGTAACTGACCCCGGTCGGTGTATATCTCTCTCTCAGCCCCGTCATTACTGAGCTGTAACTGACCCCGGTCGGTGTATATCTCTCTCAGCCCCGTCATTACTGAGCTGTAACTGACCCCGGTCGGTGTATATCTCTCTCAGCCCCGTCATTACTGAGCTGTAACTGACCCCAGTCGGTGTATATCTCTCTCAGACAGCCCCGTCATTACTGAGCTGTAACTGACCCCGGTCGGTGTATATCTCTCTCAGCCCCGTCATTACTGAGCTGTAACTGACCCCAGTCGGTGTATATCTCTCTCAGACAGCCCCGTCATTACTGAGCTGCAACTGACCCCGGTCGGTGTATATCTCTCTCAGACAGCCCCGTCATTACTGAGCTGTAACTGACCCCGGTCGGTGTATATCTCTCTCAGACAGCCCCGTCATTACTGAGCTGTAACTGACCCCGGTCGGTGTATATCTCTCTCAGCCCCGTCATTACTGAGCTGTAACTGACCCCGGTCGGTGTATATCTCTCTCAGACAGCCCCATCATTACTGAGCTGTAACTGACCCCGGTCGGTGTATATCTCTCTCAGAGAGCCCCGTCATTACTGAGCTGTAACTGACCCCGGTCGGTGTATATCTCTCTCTCTCAGCCCCGTCATTACTGAGCTGTAACTGACCCCGGTCGGTGTATATCTCTCTCTCAGCCCCGTCATTACTGAGCTGTAACTGACCCCGGTCGGTGTATATCTCTCTCTCAGCCCCGTCATTACTGAGCTGTAACTGACCCCAGTCGGTGTATATCTCTCTCAGCCCCGTCATTACTGAGCTGTAACTGACCCCGGTCGGTGTATATCTCTCTCAGCCCCGTCATTACTGAGCTGTAACTGACCCCGGTCGGTGTATAACTCTCTCAGACAGCCCCGTCATTACTGAGCTGTAACTGACCCCAGTCGGTGTATATCTCTCTCAGACAGCCCAGTCATTACTGAGCTGTAACTGACCCCGGTCGGTGTATATCTCTCTCAGCCCCGTCATTACTGAGCTGTAACTGACCCCGGTCGGTGTATATCTCTCTCAGACAGCCCCGTCATTACTGAGCTGTAACTGACCCCAGTCGGTGTATATCTCTCTCTCTCAGCCCCGTCATTACTGAGCTGTAACTGACCCCGGTCGGTGTATATCTCTCTCAGCCCCGTCATTACTGAGATGTAACTGACCCCGGTCGGTGTATATCTCTCTCAGACAGCCCCGTCATTACTGAGCTGTAACTGACCCCAGTCGGTGTATATCTCTCTCTCAGCCCCGTCATTACTGAGCTGTAACTGACCCCGGTCGGTGTATATCTCTCTCTCAGCCCCGTCATTACTGAGCTGTAACTGACCCCGGTCGGTGTATATCTCTCTCAGACAGCCCCGTCATTACTTAGCTGTAACTGACCCCAGTCGGTGTATATCTCTCTCAGACAGCCCCGTCATTACTGAGCTGTAACTGACCCCAGTCGGTGTATATCTCTCTCAGACAGCCCCGTCATTACTGAGCTGTAACTGACCCCGGTCGGTGTATATCTCTCTCTCAGCCCCGTCATTACTGAGCTGTAACTGACCCCAGTCGGTGTATATCTCTCTCTCAGCCCCGTCATTACTGAGCTGTAACTGACCCCGGTCGGTGTATATCTCTCTCAGACAGCCCCGTCATTACTGAGCTGTAACTGACCCCAGTCGGTGTATATCTCTCTCTCAGCCCCGTCATTACTGAGCTGTAACTGACCCCAGTCGGTGTATATCTCTCTCAGACAGCCCCGTCATTACTGAGCTGTAACTGACCCCGGTCGGTGTATATCTCTCTCTCAGCCCCGTCATTACTGAGCTGTAACTGACCCCGGTCGGTGTATATCTCTCTCTCTCAGCCCCGTCATTACTGAGCTGTAACTGACCCCAGTCGGTGTATATCTCTCTCTCAGCCCCGTCATTACTGAGCTGTAACTGACCCCGGTCGGTGTATATCTCTCTCAGCCCCGTCATTACTGAGCTGTAACTGACCCCAGTCGGTGTATATCTCTCTCAGACAGCCCCGTCATTACTGAGCTGTAACTGACCCCGGTCGGTGTATATCTCTCTCAGACAGCCCCGTCATTACTGAGCTGTAACTGACCCCGGTCGGTGTAGATCTCTCTCAGCCCCGTCATTACTGAGCTGTAACTGACCCCGGTCGGTGTATATCTCTCTCAGACAGCCCCGTCATTACTGAGCTGTAACTGACCCCAGTCGGTGTATATCTCTCTCTCAGCCCCGTCATTACTGAGCTGTAACTGACCCCAGTCGGTGTATATCTCTCTCAGACAGCCCCGTCATTACTGAGCTGTAACTGACCCCAGTCGGTGTATATCTCTCTCAGCCCCGTCATTACTGAGCTGTAACTGACCCCAGTCGGTGTATATCTCTCTCTCAGCCCCGTCATTACTGAGCTGTAACTGACCCCGGTCGGTGTATATCTCTCTCAGACAGCCCCGTCATTACTGAGCTGTAACTGACCCCAGTCGGTGTATATCTCTCTCAGCCCCGTCATTACTGAGCTGTAACTGACCCCAGTCGGTGTATATCTCTCTCAGCCCCGTCATTACTGAGCTGTAACTGACCCCGGTCGGTGTATATCTCTCTCAGACAGCCCCGTCATTACTGAGCTGTAACTGACCCCGGTCGGTGTATATCTCTCTCAGACAGCCCCGTCATTACTGAGCTGTAACTGACCCCAGTCGGTGTATATCTCTCTCAGCCCCGTCATTACTGAGCTGTAACTGACCCCAGTCGGTGTATATCTCTCTCTCAGCCCCGTCATTACTGAGCAGTAACTGACCCCAGTCGGTGTATATCTCTCTCAGACAGCCCCGTCATTACAGAGCTGTAACTGACCCCGGTCGGTGTATATCTCTCTCAGCCCCGTCATTACTGAGCTGTAACTGACCCCAGTCGGTGTATATCTCTCTCTCAGCCCCGTCATTACTGAGCTGTAACTGACCCCAGTCGGTGTATATCTCTCTCAGACAGCCCCGTCATTACTGAGCTGTAACTGACCCCGGTCGGTGTATATCTCTCTCAGACAGCCCCGTCATTACTGAGCTGTAACTGACCCCGGTCGGTGTATATCTCTCTCAGACAGCCCCGTCATTACTGAGCTGTAACTGACCCCAGTCGGTGTATATCTCTCTCAGACAGCCCCGTCATTACTGAGCTGTAACTGACCCCAGTCGGTGTATATCTCTCTCTCAGCCCCGTCATTACTGAGCTGTAACTGACCCCAGTCGGTGTATATCTCTCTCAGAGAGCCCCGTCATTACTGAGCTGTAACTGACCCCAGTCGGTGTATATCTCTCTCTCAGCCCCGTCATTACTGAGCTGTAACTGACCCCAGTCGGTGTATATCTCTCTCAGACAGCCCCGTCATTACTGAGCTGTAACTGACCCCGGTCGGTGTATATCTCTCTCAGACAGCCCCGTCATTACTGAGCTGTAACTGACCCCGGTCGGTGTATATCTCTCTCAGACAGCCCCGTCATTACTGAGCAGTAACTGACCCCAGTCGGTGTATATCTCTCTCAGACAGCCCCGTCATTACTGAGCTGTAACTGACCCCAGTCGGTGTATATCTCTCTCAGCCCCGTCATTACTGAGCTGTAACTGACCCCAGTCGGTGTATATCTCTCTCAGAGAGTCCCGTCATTACTGAGCTGTAACTGACCCCAGTCGGTGTATATCTCTCTCTCAGCCCCGTCATTACTGAGCTGTAACTGACCCCAGTCGGTGTATATCTCTCTCTCAGCCCCGTCATTACTGAGCTGTAACTGACCCCAGTCGGTGTATATCTCTCTCAGCCCCGTCATTACTGAGCTGTAACTGACCCCGGTCGGTGTATATCTCTCTCAGCCCCGTCATTACTGAGCTGTAACTGACCCCGGTCGGTGTATATCTCTCTCAGACAGCCCCGTCATTACTGAGCTGTAACTGACCCCGGTCGGTGTATATCTCTCTCAGCCCCGTCATTACTGAGCTGTAACTGACCCCAGTCGGTGTATATCTCTCTCAGCCCCGTCATTACTGACCTGTAACTGACCCCAGTCGGTGTATATCTCTCTCAGCCCCGTCATTACTGAGCTGTAACTGACCCCAGTCGGTGTATATCTCTCTCAGCCCCGTCATTACTGAGCTGTAACTGACCCCAGTCGGTGTATATCTCTCTCTCTCAGCCCCGTCATTACTGAGCTGTAACTGACCCCGGTCGGTGTATATCTCTCTCAGCCCCGTCATTACTGAGCTGTAACTGACCCCGGTCGGTGTATATCTCTCTCAGACAGCCCCGTCATTACTGAGCTGTAACTGACCCCGTTCGGTGTATATCTCTCTCAGCCCCGTCATTACTGAGCTGTAACTGACCCCGGTCGGTGTATATCTCTCTCAGCCCCGTCATTACTGAGCTGTAACTGACCCCAGTCGGTGTATATCTCTCTCAGACAGCCCCGTCATTACTGAGGTGTAACTGACCCCGGTCGGTGTATATCTCTCTCAGACAGCCCCGTCATTACTGAGCTGTAACTGACCCCGGTCGGTGTATATCTCTCTCAGACAGCCCCGTCATTACTGAGGTGTAACTGACCCCGGTCGGTGTATATCTCTCTCAGACAGCCCCGTCATTACTGAGCTGTAACTGACCCCAGTCGGTGTATATCTCTCTCAGCCCCGTCATTACTGAGCTGTAACTGACCCCAGTCGGTGTATATCTCTCTCAGAGAGCCCCGTCATTACTGAGCTGTAACTGACCCCAGTCGGTGTATATCTCTCTCTCAGCCCCGTCATTACTGAGCTGTAACTGACCCCGGTCGGTGTATATCTCTCTCAGACAGCCCCATCATTACTGAGCTGTAACTGACCCCGGTCGGTGTATATCTCTCTCAGCCCCGTCATTACTGAGCTGTAACTGACCCCAGTCGGTGTATATCTCTCTCAGACAGCCCCGTCATTACTGAGCTGTAACTGACCCCGGTCGGTGTATATCTCTCTCAGACAGCCCCGTCATTACTGAGCTGTAACTGACCCCGGTCGGTGTATATCTCTCTCAGCCCCGTCATTACTGAGCTGTAACTGACCCCAGTCGGTGTATATCTCTCTCAGACAGCCCCATCATTACTGAGCTGTAACTGACCCCGGTCGGTGTATATCTCTCTCAGCCCCGTCATTACTGAGCTGTAACTGACCCCAGTCGGTGTATATCTCTCTCAGACAGCCCCGTCATTACTGAGCTGTAACTGACCCCAGTCGGTGTATATCTCTCTCTCAGCCCCGTCATTACTGAGCTGTAACTGACCCCGGTCGGTGTATATCTCTCTCAGACAGCCCCGTCATTACTGAGCTGTAACTGACCCCAGTCGGTGTATATCTCTCTCTCAGACAGCCCGGTCATGACTGAGCTGTAACTGACCCCGGTCGGTGTATATCTCTCTCAGACAGCCCCGTCATTACTGAGCTGTAACTGACCCCGGTCGGTGTATATCTCTCTCAGACAGCCCCATCATTACTGAGCTGTAACTGACCCCGGTCGGTGTATATCTCTCTCAGATAGCCCCGTCATTACTGAGCTGTAACTGACCCCGGTCGGTGTATATCTCTCTCAGCCCCGTCATTACTGAGCTGTAACTGACCCCAGTCGGTGTATATCTCTCTCAGCCCCGTCATTACTGAGCTGTAACTGACCCCAGTCGGTGTATATCTCTCTCTCTCAGCCCCGTCATTACTGAGCTGTAACTGACCCCGGTCGGTGTATAACTCTCTCAGACAGCCCCGTCATTACTGAGCTGTAACTGACCCCAGTCGGTGTATATCTCTCTCAGCCCCGTCATTACTGAGCTGTAACTGACCCCGGTCGGTGTATATCTCTCTCAGCCCCGTCATTACTGAGCTGTAACTGACCCCGGTCGGTGTATATCTCTCTCAGACAGCCCCGTCATTACTGAGCTGTAACTGACCCCAGTCGGTGTATATCTCTCTCTCAGACAGCCCGGTCATTACTGAGCTGTAACTGACCCCGGTCGGTGTATATCTCTCTCAGACAGCCCCGTCATTACTGAGCTGTAACTGACCCCAGTCGGTGTATATCTCTCTCAGCCCCGTCATTACTGAGCTGTAACTGACCCCAGTCGGTGTATATCTCTCTCAGCCCTGTCATTACTGAGCTGTAACTGACCCCAGTCGGTGTATATCTCTCTCAGACAGCCCCGTCATTACTGAGGTGTAACTGACCCCAGTCGGTGTATATCTCTCTCAGACAGCCCCGTCATTACTGAGCTGTAACTGACCCCAGTCGGTGTATATCTCTCTCAGCCCCGTCATTACTGAGCTGTAACTGACCCCGGTCGGTGTATATCTCTCTCAGACAGCCCCGTCATTACTGAGCTGTAACTGACCCCGGTCGGTGTATATCTCTCTCTCTCAGCCCCGTCATTACTGAGCTGTAACTGACCCCGGTCGGTGTATATCTCTCTCAGACAGCCCCGTCATTACTGAGGTGTAACTGACCCCGGTCGGTGTATATCTCTCTCTCAGCCCCGTCATTACTGAGCTGTAACTGACCCCAGTCGGTGTATATCTCTCTCAGACAGCCCCGTCATTACTGAGCTGTAACTAACCCCAGTCGGTGTATATCTCTCTCAGACAGCCCCGTCATTACTGAGCTGTAACTGACCCCAGTCGGTGTATATCTCTCTCAGCCCCGTCATTACTGAGCTGTAACTGACCCCAGTCGGTGTATATCTCTCTCAGACAGCCCCGTCATTACTGAGCTGTAACTGACCCCGGTCGGTGTATATCTCTCTCAGACAGCCCCGTCATTACTGAGCTGTAACTGACCCCAGTCGGTGTATATCTCTATCAGCCCCGTCATTACTGAGCTGTAACTGACCCCGGTCGGTGTATATCTCTCTCTCAGCCCCGTCATTACTGAGCTGTAACTGACCCCGGTCGGTGTATATCTCTCTCAGCCCCGTCATTATTGAGCTGTAACTGACCCCAGTCGGTGTATATCTCTCTCAGCCCCGTCATTACTGAGCTGTAACTGACCCCGGTCGGTGTATATCTCTCTCAGACAGCCCCGTCATTACTGAGCTGTAACTGACCCCGGTCGGTGTATATCTCTCTCTCAGCCCCGTCATTACTGAGCTGTAACTGACCCCAGTCGGTGTATATCTCTCTCAGCCCCATCATTACTGAGCTGTAACTGACCCCGGTCGGTGTATATCTCTCTCAGCCCCGTCATTACTGAGCTGGAACTGACCCCAGTCGGTGTATATCTCTCTCAGACAGCCCCGTCATTACTGAGCTGTAACTGACCCCGGTCGGTGTATATCTCTCTCAGACAGCCCCGTCATTACTGAGCTGAAACTGACCCCAGTCGGTGTATATCTCTCTCTCTCAGCCCCGTCATTACTGAGCTGTAACTGACCCCAGTCGGTGTATATCTCTCTCAGACAGCCCCGTCATTACTGAGCTGGAACTGACCCCAGTCGGTGTATATCTCTCTCAGACAGCCCCGTCATTACTGAGCTGTAACTGACCCCAGTCGGTGTATATCTCTCTCAGACAGCCCCGTCATTACTGAGCTGTAACTGACCCCGGTCGGTGTATATCTCTCTCTCAGCCCCGTCATTACTGAGCTGTAACTGACCCCAGTCGGTGTATATCTCTCTCAGCCCCGTCATTACTGAGCTGTAACTGACCCCAGTCGGTGTATATCTCTCTCAGCCCTGTCATTACTGAGCTGTAACTGACCCCAGTCGGTGTATATCTCTCTCAGCCCCGTCATTACTGAGCTGTAACTGACCCCGGTCGGTGTATATCTCTCTCAGCCCCGTCATTACTGAGCTGTAACTGACCCCAGTCGGTGTATATCTCTCTCAGACAGCCCCGTCATTACTGAGCTGTAACTGACCCCAGTCTGTGTATATCTCTCTCTCTCAGCCCCGTCATTACTGAGCTGTAACTGACCCCAGTCGGTGTATATCTCTCTCAGCCCCGTCATTACTGAGCTGTAACTGACCCCAGTCGGTGTATATCTCTCTCAGACAGCCCCGTCATTACTGAGCTGTAACTGACCCCAATCGGTGTATATCTCTCTCAGACAGCCCCGTCATTACTGAGCTGTAACTGACCCCGGTCGGTGTATATCTCTCTCAGACAGCCCCGTCATTCCTGAGCTGTAACTGACCCCAGTCGGTGTATATCTCTCTCAGCCCCGTCATTACTGAGCTGTAACTGACCCCAGTCGGTGTATATCTCTCTCAGCCCCGTCATTACTGAGCTGTAACTGACCCCGGTCGGTGTATATCTCTCTCTCAGCCCCGTCATTACTGAGCTGTAACTGACCCCAGTCGGTGTATATCTCTCTCAGACAGCCCCGTCATTACTGAGCTGTAACTGACCCCGGTCGGTGTATATCCCTCTCAGCCCCGTCATTACTGAGCTGTAACTGACCCCAGTCGGTGTATATCTCTCTCAGACAGCCCCGTCATTACTGAGCTGTAACTGACCCCAGTCGGTGTATATCTCTCTCAGAGAGCCCCGTCATTACTGAGCTGTAACTGACCCCAGTCGGTGTATATCTCTCTCAGCCCCGTCATTACTGAGCTGTAACTGACCCCAGTCGGTGTATATCTCTATCAGCCCCGTCATTACTGAGCTGTAACTGACCCCAATCGGTGTATATCTCTCTCAGACAGCCCCGTCATTACTGAGCTGTAACTGACCCCAGTCGGTGTATATCTCTCTCAGCCCCGTCATTACTGAGCTGTAACTGACCCCGGTCGGTGTATATCTCTCTCTCAGCCCCGTCATTACTGAGCTGTAACTGACCCCGGTCGGTGTATATCTCTCTCTCTCAGCCCCGTCATTACTGAGCTGTAACTGACCCCAGTCGGTGTATATCTCTCTCAGCCCCGTCATTACTGAGCTGTAACTGACCCCAGTCGGTGTATATCTCTCTCTCAGCCCCGTCATTACTGAGCTGTAACTGACCCCAGTCGGTGAATATCTCTCTCAGACAGCCCCGTCATTACTGAGCTGTAACTGACCCCGGTCGGTGTATATCTCTCTCTCAGCCCCGTCATTACTGAGCTGTAACTGACCCCAGTCGGTGTATATCTCTCTCTCAGCCCCGTCATTACTGAGCTGTAACTGACCCCGGTCGGTGTATATCTCTCTCAGCCCCGTCATTACTGAGCTGTAACTGACCCCAGTCGGTGTATATCTCTCTCAGACAGCCCCGTCATTACTGAGCTGTAACTGACCCCAGTCGGTGTATATCTCTATCAGCCCCGTCATTACTGAGCTGTAACTGACCCCGGTCGGTGTATATCTCTCTCAGACAGCCCCGTCATTACTGAGCTGTAACTGACCCCAGTCGGTGTATATCTCTCTCAGAGAGCCCCGTCATTACTGAGCTGTAACTGACCCCGGTCGGTGTATATCTCTCTCAGACAGCCCCGTCATTACTGAGCTGTAACTGACCCCGGTCGGTGTATATCTCTCTCTCAGCCCCGTCATTACTGAGCTGTAACTGACCCCGGTCGGTGTATATCTCTCTCAGACAGCCCCGTCATTACTGAGCTGTAACTGACCCCAGTCGGTGTATATCTCTCTCAGCCCCGTCATTACTGAGCTGTAACTGACCCCAGTCGGTGTATATCTCTCTCAGACAGCCCCATCATTACTGAGCTGTAACTGACCCCGGTCGGTGTATATCTCTCTCAGCCCCGTCATTACTGAGCTGTAACTGACCCCAGTCGGTGTATATCTCTCTCTCAGCCCCGTCATTACTGAGCTGTAACTGACCCCGGTCGGTGTATATCTCTCTCAGCCCCGTCATTACTGAGCTGTAACTGACCCCAGTCGGTGTATATCTCTCTCAGCCCCGTCATTACTGAGCTGTAACTGACCCCGGTCGGTGTATATCTCTCTCAGACAGCCCCGTCATTACTGAGCTGTAACTGACCCCAGTCGGTGTATATCTCTCTCAGACAGCCCCGTCATTACTGAGCTGTAACTGACCCCAGTCGGTGTATATCTCTCTCAGCCCCGTCATTACTGAGCTGTAACTGACCCCGGTCGGTGTATATCTCTCTCAGCCCCGTCATTACTGAGCTGTAACTGACCCCGGTCGGTGTATATCTCTCTCTCAGCCCCGTCATTACTGAGCTGTAACTGACCCCGGTCGGTGTATATCTCTCTCAGACGGCCCCATCATTACTGAGCTGTAACTGACCCCGGTCGGTGTATATCTCTCTCAGCCCCGTCATTACTGAGCTGTAACTGACCCCAGTCGGTGTATATCTCTCTCTCAGACAGCCCCGTCATTACTGAGCTGTAACTGACCCCGGTCGGTGTATATCTCTCTCAGACAGCCCCGTCATTACTGAGCTGTAACTGACCCCAGTCGGTGTATATCTCTCTCAGCCCCATCATTACTGAGCTGTAACTGACCCCAGTCGGTGTATATCTCTCTCAGACAGCCCCATCATTACTGAGCTGTAACTGACCCCAGTCGGTGTATATCTCTCTCAGAGAGCCCCGTCATTACTGAGCTGTAACTGACCCCGGTCGGTGTATATCTCTCTCAGACAGCCCCATCATTACTGAGCTGTAACTGACCCCGGTCGGTGTATATCTCTCTCAGATAGCCCCGTCATTACTGAGCTGTAACTGACCCCGGTCGGTGTATATCTCTCTCAGCCCCGTCATTACTGAGCTGTAACTGACCCCAGTCGGTGTATATCTCTCTCAGCCCCGTCATTACTGAGCTGTAACTGACCCCAGTCGGTGTATATCTCTCTCTCTCAGCCCCGTCATTACTGAGCTGTAACTGACCCCGGTCGGTGTATAACTCTCTCAGACAGCCCCGTCATTACTGAGCTGTAACTGACCCCAGTCGGTGTATATCTCTCTCAGACAGCCCCGTCATTACTGAGCTGTAACTGACCCCGGTCGGTGTATATCTCTCTCAGACAGCCCCGTCATTACTGAGCTGTAACTGACCCCAGTCGGTGTATATCTCTCTCTCAGACAGCCCGGTCATTACTGAGCTGTAACTGACCCCGGTCGGTGTATATCTCTCTCAGACAGCCCCGTCATTACTGAGCTGTAACTGACCCCAGTCGGTGTATATCTCTCTCAGCCCCGTCATTACTGAGCTGTAACTGACCCCAGTCGGTGTATATCTCTATCAGCCCCGTCATTACTGAGCTGTAACTGACCCCAGTCGGTGTATATCTCTCTCAGACAGCCCCGTCATTACTGAGCTGTAACTGACCCCGGTCGGTGTATATCTCTCTCTCAGCCCCGTCATTACTGAGCTGTAACTGACCCCAGTCGGTGTATATCTCTCTCAGACAGCCCCGTCATTACTGAGCTGTAACTGACCCCGGTCGGTGTATATCTCTCTCAGCCCCGTCATTATTGAGCTGTAACTGACCCCAGTCGGTGTATATCTCTCTCAGCCCCGTCATTACTGAGCTGTAACTGACCCCGGTCGGTGTATATCTCTCTCAGACAGCCCCGTCATTACTGAGCTGTAACTGACCCCGGTCGGTGTATATCTCTCTCAGACAGCCCCGTCATTACTGAGCTGTAACTGACCCCGGTCGGTGTATATCTCTCTCAGCCCCGTCATTACTGAGCTGTAACTGACCCCAGTCGGTGTATATCTCTCTCAGACAGCCCCGTCATTACTGAGCTGTAACTGACCCCAGTCGGTGTATATCTCTCTCAGCCCCGTCATTACTGAGCTGTAACTGACCCCAGTCGGTGTATATCTCTCTCAGCCCCGTCATTACTGAGCTGTAACTGACCCCAGTCGGTGTATATCTCTCTCAGACAGCCCCGTCATTCCTGAGCTGTAACTGACCCCAGTCGGTGTATATCTCTCTCAGCCCTGTCATTACTGAGCTGTAACTGACCCCAGTCGGTGTATATCTCTCTCAGCCCCGTCATTACTGAGCTGTAACTGACCCCAGTCGGTGTATATCTCTCTCAGACAGCCCCGTCATTACTGAGCTGTAACTGACCCCAATCGGTGTATATCTCTCTCAGACAGCCCCGTCATTACTGAGCTGTAACTGACCCCGGTCGGTGTATATCTCTCTCAGACAGCCCCGTCATTCCTGAGCTGTAACTGACCCCAGTCGGTGTATATCTCTCTCAGCCCCGTCATTACTGAGCTGTAACTGACCCCAGTCGGTGTATATCTCTCTCAGCCCCGTCATTACTGAGCTGTAACTGACCCCAGTCGGTGTATATCTCTCTCAGACAGCCCCGTCATTACTGAGCTGTAACTGACCCCGGTCGGTGTATATCCCTCTCAGCCCCGTCATTACTGAGCTGTAACTGACCCCAGTCGGTGTATATCTCTCTCAGACAGCCCCGTCATTACTGAGCTGTAACTGACCCCAGTCGGTGTATATCTCTCTCAGCCCCGTCATTACTGAGCTGTAACTGACCCCGGTCGGTGTATATCTCTCTCTCAGCCCCGTCATTACTGAGCTGTAACTGACCCCGGTCGGTGTATATCTCTCTCTCTCAGCCCCGTCATTACTGAGCTGTAACTGACCCCAGTCGGTGTATATCTCTCTCAGCCCCGTCATTACTGAGCTGTAACTGACCCCGGTCGGTGTATATCTCTCTCTCAGCCCCGTCATTACTGAGCTGTAACTGACCCCAGTCGGTGAATATCTCTCTCAGACAGCCCCGTCATTACTGAGCTGTAACTGACCCCGGTCGGTGTATATCTCTCTCTCAGCCCCGTCATTACTGAGCTGTAACTGACCCCAGTCGGTGTATATCTCTCTCTCAGCCCCGTCATTACTGAGCTGTAACTGACCCCGGTCGGTGTATATCTCTCTCAGCCCCGTCATTACTGAGCTGTAACTGACCCCAGTCGGTGTATATCTCTCTCAGACAGCCCCGTCATTACTGAGCTGTAACTGACCCCAGTCGGTGTATATCTCTATCAGCCCCGTCATTACTGAGCTGTAACTGACCCCGGTCGGTGTATATCTCTCTCAGACAGCCCCGTCATTACTGAGCTGTAACTGACCCCAGTCGGTGTATATCTCTCTCAGCCCCGTCATTACTGAGCTGTAACTGACCCCGGTCGGTGTATATCTCTCTCAGACAGCCCCGTCATTACTGAGCTGTAACTGACCCCAGTCGGTGTATATCTCTCTCAGACAGCCCCGTCATTACTGAGCTGTAACTGACCCCAGTCGGTGTATATCTCTCTCAGCCCCGTCATTACTGAGCTGTAACTGACCCCAGTCGGTGTATATCTCTCTCAGCCCCGTCATTACTGAGCTGTAACTGACCCCAGTCGGTGTATATCTCTCAGACAGCCCCGTCATTACTGAGCTGTAACTGACCCCGGTCGGTGTATATCTCTCTCAGACAGCCCCATCATTACTGAGCTGTAACTGACCCCGGTCGGTGTATATCTCTCTCAGATAGCCCCGTCATTACTGAGCTGTAACTGACCCCAGTCGGTGTATATCTCTCTCAGCCCCGTCATTACTGAGCTGTAACTGACCCCGGTCGGTGTATATCTCTCTCAGACAGCCCCATCATTACTGAGCTGTAACTGACCCCGGTCGGTGTATATCTCTCTCTCAGCCCCGTCATTACTGAGCTGTAACTGACCCCGGTCGGTGTATATCTCTCTCAGCCCCGTCATTACTGAGCTGTAACTGACCCCAGTCGGTGTATATCTCTCTCTCTCAGCCCCGTCATTACTGAGCTGTAACTGACCCCAGTCGGTGTATATCTCTCTCTCAGCCCCGTCATTACTGAGCTGTAACTGACCCCGGTCGGTGTATATCTCTCTCAGCCCTGTCATTACTGAGCTGTAACTGACCCCGGTCGGTGTATATCTCTCTCAGACAGCCCCGTCATTACTGAGCTGTAACTGACCCCAGTCGGTGTATATCTCTCTCAGCCCCGTCATTACTGAGCTGTAACTGACCCCGGTCGGTGTATATCTCTCTCAGACAGCCCCATCATTACTGAGCTGTAACTGACCCCGGTCGGTGTATATCTCTCTCAGACAGCCCCGTCATTACTGAGCTGTAACTGACCCCAGTCGGTGTATATCTCTCTCAGCCCCGTCATTACTGAGCTGTAACTGACCCCGGTCGGTGTATATCTCTCTCAGCCCCGTCATTACTGAGCTGTAACTGACCCCGGTCGGTGTATATCTCTCTCAGCCCCGTCATTACTGAGCTGTAACTGACCCCAGTCGGTGTATATCTCTCTCAGACAGCCCCGTCATTACTGAGCTGTAACTGACCCCAGTCGGTGTATATCTCTCTCAGCCCCGTCATTACTGAGCTGTAACTGACCCCGGTCGGTGTATATCTCTCTCAGCCCCGTCATTACTGAGCTGTAACTGACCCCGGTCGGTGTATATCTCTCTCAGACAGCCCCGTCATTACTGAGCTGTAACTGACCCCAGTCGGTGTATAACTCTCTCAGACAGCCCCGTCATTACTGAGCTGTAACTGACCCCAGTCGGTGTATATCTCTCTCAGCCCCGTCATTACTGAGCTGTAACTGACCCCAGTCGGTGTATATCTCTCTCAGACAGCCCCGTCATTACTGAGCTGTAACTGACCCCGGTCGGTGTATATCTCTCTCAGCCCCGTCATTACTGAGCTGTAACTGACCCCGGTCGGTGTATATCTCTCTCAGCCCCGTCATTACTGAGCTGTAACTGACCCCGGTCGGTGTATATCTCTCTCAGAGAGCCCCGTCATTACTGAGCTGTAACTGACCCCGGTCGGTGTATATCTCTCTCAGCCCCGTCATTACTGAGCTGTAACTGACCCCAGTCGGTGTATATCTCTCTCAGCCCCGTCATTACTGAGCTGTAACTGACCCCAGTCGGTGTATATCTCTCTCAGACAGCCCCGTCATTACTGAGCTGTAACTGACCCCGGTCGGTGTATATCTCTCTCTCAGCCCCGTCATTACTGAGCTGTAACTGACCCCGGTCGGTGTATATCTCTCTCAGCCCCGTCATTACTGAGCTGTAACTGACCCCAGTCGGTGTATATCTCTCTCAGCCCCGTCATTACTGAGCTGTAACTGACCCCAGTCGGTGTATATCTCTCTCAGACAGCCCCATCATTACTGAGCTGTAACTGACCCCGGTCGGTGTATATCTCTCTCAGACAGCCCCATCATTACTGAGGTGTAACTGACCCCAGTCGGTGTATATCTCTCTCTCAGCCCCGTCATTACTGAGCTGTAACTGACCCCAGTCGGTGTATATCTCTCTCAGCCCCGTCATTACTGAGCTGTAACTGACCCCGGTCGGTGTATATCTCTCTCAGACAGCCCCGTCATTACTGAGCTGTAACTGACCCCAGTCGGTGTATATCTCTCTCAGCCCCGTCATTACTGAGCTGTAACTGACCCCAGTCGGTGTATATCTCTCTCAGCCCCGTCATTACTGAGCTGTAACTGACCCCGGTCGGTGTATATCTCTCTCAGCCCCGTCATTACTGAGCTGTAACTGACCCCGGTCGGTGTATATCTCTCTCAGCCCCGTCATTACTGAGCTGTAACTGACCCCAGTCGGTGTATATCTCTCTCTCAGCCCCGTCATTACTGAGCTGTAACTGACCCCGGTCGGTGTATATCTCTCTCAGACAGCCCCGTCATTACTGAGCTGTAACTGACCCCAGTCGGTGTATATCTCTCTCAGCCCCGTCATTACTGAGCTGTAACTGACCCCGGTCGGTGTATATCTCTCTCAGCCCCGTCATTACTGAGCTGTAACTGACCCCAGTCGGTGTATATCTCTCTCAGACAGCCCCATCATTACTGAGCTGTAACTGACCCCGGTCGGTGTATATCTCTCTCTCAGCCCCGTCATTACTGAGCTGTAACTGACCCCGGTCGGTGTATATCTCTCTCAGACAGCCCCGTCATTACTGAGCTGTAACTGACCCCAGTCGGTGTATATCTCTCTCAGCCCCGTCATTACTGAGCTGTAACTGACCCCAGTCGGTGTATATCTCTCTCAGACAGCCCCGTCATTACTGAGCTGTAACTGACCCCGGTCGGTGTATATCTCTCTCTCAGCCCCGTCATTACTGAGCTGTAACTGACCCCGGTCGGTGTATATCTCTCTCTCTCAGCCCCGTCATTACTGAGCTGTAACTGACCCCAGTCGGTGTATATCTCTCTCAGCCCCGTCATTACTGAGCTGTAACTGACCCCAGTCGGTGTATATCTCTCTCTCAGCCCCGTCATTACTGAGCTGTAACTGACCCCAGTCGGTGTATATCTCTCTCTCAGCCCCGTCATTACTGAGCTGTAACTGACCCCGGTCGGTGTATATCTCTCTCAGCCCCGTCATTACTGAGCTGTAACTGACCCCGGTCGGTGTATATCTCTCTCAGACAGCCCCGTCATTACTGAGCTGTAACTGACCCCGGTCGGTGTATATCTCTCTCAGACAGCCCTGTCATTACTGAGCTGTAACTGACCCCAGTCGGTGTATATCTCTCTCTCAGACAGCCCGGTCATGACTGAGCTGTAACTGACCCCGGTCGGTGTATATCTCTCTCAGACAGCCCCGTCATTACTGAGCTGTAACTGACCCCAGTCGGTGTATATCTCTCTCTCAGACAGCCCGGTCATGACTGAGCTGTAACTGACCCCGGTCGGTGTATATCTCTCTCTCAGCCCCGTCATTACTGAGCTGTAACTGACCCCAGTCGGTGTATATCTCTCTCTCAGCCCCGTCATTACTGAGCTGTAACTGACCCCGGTCGGTGTATATCTCTCTCAGACAGCCCCGTCATTACTGAGCTGTAACTGACCCCAGTCGGTGTATATCTCTCTCAGAGAGCCCCGTCATTACTGAGCTGTAACTGACCCCGGTCGGTGTATATCTCTCTCAGACAGCCCCATCATTACTGAGCTGTAACTGACCCCGGTCGGTGTATATCTCTCTCAGACAGCCCCGTCATTACTGAGCTGTAACTGACCCCAGTCGGTGTATATCTCTCTCAGCCCCGTCATTACTGAGCTGTAACTGACCCCAGTCGGTGTATATCTCTCTCAGCCCCGTCATTACTGAGCTGTAACTGACCCCAGTCGGTGTATATCTCTCTCAGCCCCGTCATTACTGAGCTGTAACTGACCCCGGTCGGTGTATATCTCTCTCAGCCCCGTCATTACTGAGCTGTAACTGACCCCGGTCGGTGTATATCTCTCTCAGACAGCCCCGTCATTACTGAGCTGTAACTGACCCCGGTCGGTGTATATCTCTCTCAGCCCCGTCATTACTGAGCTGTAACTGACCCCGGTCGGTGTATATCTCTCTCAGCCCCGTCATTACTGAGCTGTAACTGACCCCGGTCGGTGTATATCTCTCTCAGACAGCCCCGTCATTACTGAGCTGTAACTGACCCCAGTCGGTGTATATCTCTCTCTCTCAGCCCCGTCATTACTGAGCTGTAACTGACCCCAGTCGGTGTATAACTCTCTCAGACAGCCCCGTCATTACTGAGCTGTAACTGACCCCAGTCGGTGTATATCTCTCTCAGACAGCCCCGTCATTACTGAGCTGTAACTGACCCCGGTCGGTGTATATCTCTCTCAGACAGCCCCGTCATTACTGAGCTGTAACTGACCCCAGTCGGTGTATATCTCTCTCAGACAGCCCCGTCATTACTGAGCTGTAACTGACCCCAGTCGGTGTATATCTCTCTCAGCCCCGTCATTACTGAGCTGTAACTGACCCCGGTCGGTGTATATCTCTCTCAGACAGCCCCGTCATTACTGAGCTGTAACTGACCCCGGTTGGTGTATATCTCTCTCAGACAGCCCCGTCATTACTGAGCTGTAACTGACCCCGGTCGGTGTATATCTCTCTCTCAGCCCCGTCATTACTGAGCTGTAACTGACCCCGGTCGGTGTATATCTCTCTCAGACAGCCCCTTCATTACTGAGCTGTAACTGACCCCAGTCGGTGTATATCTCTCTCTCAGCCCCGTCATTACTGAGCTGTAACTGACCCCAGTCGGTGTATATCTCTCTCTCAGCCCCGTCATTACTGAGCTGTAACTGACCCCGGTCGGTGTATATCTCTCTCAGACAGCCCCATCATTACTGAGCTGTAACTGACCCCGGTCGGTGTATATCTCTCTCAGCCCCGTCATTACTGAGCTGTAACTGACCCCAGTCGGTGTATATCTCTCTCAGACAGCCCCGTCATTACTGAGCTATAACTGACCCCAGTCGGTGTATATCTCTCTCAGCCCCGTCATTACTGAGCTGTAACTGACCCCGGTCGGTGTATATCTCTCTCAGCCCCGTCATTACTGAGCTGTAACTGACCCCGGTCGGTGTATATCTCTCTCAGCCCCGTCATTACTGAGCTGTAACTGACCCCAGTCGGTGTATATCTCTCTCAGCCCCGTCATTACTGAGCTGTAACTGACCCCGGTCGGTGTATATCTCTCTCAGCCCCGTCATTACTGAGCTGTAACTGACCCCGGTCGGTGTATATCTCTCTCAGCCCCGTCATTACTGAGCTGTAACTGACCCCGGTCGGTGTATATCTCTCTCAGCCCCGTCATTACTGAGCTGTAACTGACCCCAGTCGGTGTATATCTCTCTCAGACAGCCCCGTCATTACTGAGCTGTAACTGACCCCAGTCGGTGTATATCTCTCTCAGCCCCGTCATTACTGAGCTGTAACTGACCCCAGTCGGTGTATATCCCTCTCAGCCCCGTCATTACTGAGCTGTAACTGACCCCGGTCGGTGTATATCTCTCTCAGACAGCCCCGTCATTACTGAGCTGTAACTGACCCCGGTCGGTGTATATCTCTCTCAGACAGCCCCGTCATTACTGAGCTGTAACTGACCCCGGTCGGTGTATATCTCTCTCTCAGCCCCGTCATTACTGAGCTGTAACTGACCCCGGTCGGTGTATATCTCTCTCTCTCAGCCCCGTCATTACTGAGCTGTAACTGACCCCGGTCGGTGTATATCTCTCTCAGACAGCCCGGTCATTACTGAGCTGTAACTGACCCCAGTCGGTGTATATCTCTCTCAGCCCCGTCATTACTGAGCTGTAACTGACCCCAGTCGGTGTATATCTCTCTCAGACAGCCCCGTCATTACTGAGCTGTAACTGACCCCAGTCGGTGTATATCTCTCTCAGACAGCCCGGTCATTACTGAGCTGTAACTGACCCCGGTCGGTGTATATCTCTCTCAGACAGCCCCGTCATTACTGAGCTGTAACTGACCCCGGTCGGTGTATATCTCTCTCAGCCCCGTCATTACTGAGCTGTAACTGACCCCGGTCGGTGTATATCTCTCTCTCAGCCCCGTCATTACTGAGCTGTAACTGACCCCGGTCGGTGTATATCTCTCTCTCTCAGCCCCGTCATTACTGAGCTGTAACTGACCCCAGTCGGTGTATATCTCTCTCTCAGCCCCGTCATTACTGAGCTGTAACTGACCCCGGTCGGTGTATATCTCTCTCAGCCCCGTCATTACTGAGCTGTAACTGACCCCAGTCGGTGTATATCTCTCTCAGACAGCCCCATCATTACTGAGCTGTAACTGACCCCAGTCGGTGTATATCTCTCTCTCAGCCCCGTCATTACTGAGCTGTAACTGACCCCAGTCGGTGTATATCTCTCTCAGCCCCGTCATTACTGAGCTGTAACTGACCCCAGTCGGTGTATATCTCTCTCAGCCCCGTCATTACTGAGCTGTAACTGACCCCAGTCGGTGTATATCTCTCTCAGACAGCCCCGTCATTACTGAGCTGTAACTGACCCCGGTCGGTGTATATCTCTCTCAGACAGCCCCATCATTACTGAGCTGTAACTGACCCCAGTCTGTGTATATCTCTCTCAGCCCCGTCATTACTGAGCTGTAACTGACCCCGGTCGGTGAATAACTCTCTCAGACAGCCCCGTCATTACTGAGCTGTAACTGACCCCGTTCGGTGTATATCTCTCTCAGCCCCGTCATTACTGAGCTGTAACTGACCCCGGTCGGTGTATATCTCTCTCAGACAGCCCCGTCATTACTGAGCTGTAACTGACCCCAGTCGGTGTATATCTCTCTCAGACAGCCCCATCATTACTGAGCTGTAACTGACCCCGGTCGGTGTATATCTCTCTCAGACAGCCCCGTCATTACTGAGCTGTAACTGACCCCAGTCGGTGTATATCTCTCTCAGCCCCGTCATTACTGAGCTGTAACTGACCCCAGTCGGTGTATATCTCTCTCAGCCCCGTCATTACTGAGCTGTAACTGACCCCGGTCGGTGTATATCTCTCTCAGCCCCGTCATTACTGAGCTGTAACTGACCCCGGTCGGTGTATATCTCTCTCAGCCCCGTCATTACTGAGCTGTAACTGACCCCGGTCGGTGTATATCTCTCTCAGACAGCCCCGTCATTACTGAGCTGTAACTGACCCCGGTCGGTGTATATCTCTCTCAGACAGCCCCGTCATTACTGAGCTGTAACTGACCCCAGTCGGTGTATATCTCTCTCAGCCCCGTCATTACTGAGCTGTAACTGACCCCGGTCGGTGTATATCTCTCTCAGCCCCGTCATTACTGAGCTGTAACTGACCCCAGTCGGTGTATATCTCTCTCAGACAGCCCCGTCATTACTGAGCTGTAACTGACCCCAGTCGGTGTATATCTCTCTCTCAGCCCCGTCATTACTGAGCTGTAACTGACCCCGGTCGGTGTATATCTCTCTCAGCCCCGTCATTACTGAGCTGTAACTGACCCCAGTCGGTGTATATCTCTCTCAGACAGCCCCGTCATTACTGAGCTGTAACTGACCCCGGTCGGTGTATATCTCTCTCAGACAGCCCCGTCATTACTGAGCTGTAACTGACCCCAGTCGGTGTATATCTCTCTCAGACAGCCCCGTCATTACTGAGCTGTAACTGACCCCGGTCGGTGTATATCTCTCTAAGACAGCCCTGTCATTACTGAGCTGTAACTGACCCCGGTCGGTGTATATCTCTCTCAGCCCCGTCATTACTGAGCTGTAACTGACCCCAGTCGGTGTATATCTCTCTCAGACAGCCCCATCATTACTGAGCTGTAACTGACCCCGGTCGGTGTATATCTCTCTCAGATAGCCCCGTCATTACTGAGCTGTAACTGACCCCAGTCGGTGTATATCTCTCTCAGCCCCGTCATTACTGAGCTGTAACTGACCCCGGTCGGTGTATATCTCTCTCAGCCCCGTCATTACTGAGCTGTAACTGACCCCGGTCGGTGTATAACTCTCTCAGACAGCCCCGTCATTACTGAGCTGTAACTGACCCCAGTCGGTGTATATCTCTCTCAGCCCCGTCATTACTGAGCTGTAACTGACCCCAGTCGGTGTATATCTCTCTCAGACAGCCCCGTCATTACTGAGCTGTAACTGACCCCAGTCGGTGTATATCTCTCTCTCAGACAGCCCGGTCATTACTGAGCTGTAACTGACCCCGGTCGGTGTATATCTCTCTCAGACAGCCCCGTCATTACTGAGCTGTAACTGACCCCAGTCGGTGTATATCTCTCTCAGACAGCCCCGTCATTACTGAGCTGTAACTGACCCCGGTCGGTGTATATCTCTCTCAGACAGCCCCATCATTACTGAGCTGTAACTGACCCCAGTCGGTGTATATCTCTCTCAGCCCCGTCATTACTGAGCTGTAACTGACCCCAGTCGGTGTATATCTCTCTCAGCCCCGTCATTACTGAGCTGTAACTGACCCCGGTCGGTGTATATCTCTCTCTCAGCCCCGTCATTACTGAGCTGTAACTGACCCCAGTCGGTGTATATCTCTCTCAGCCCCGTCATTACTGAGCTGTAACTGACCCCGGTCGGTGTATATCTCTCTCAGACAGCCCCGTCATTACTGAGCTGTAACTGACCCCGGTCGGTGTATATCTCTCTCAGACAGCCCCATCATTACTGAGCTGTAACTGACCCCAGTCGGTGTATATCTCTCTCAGCCCCGTCATTACTGAGCTGTAACTGACCCCAGTCGGTGTATATCTCTCTCAGCCCCGTCATTACTGAGCTGTAACTGACCCCGGTCGGTGTATATCTCTCTCAGACAGCCCCGTCATTACTGAGCTGTAACTGACCCCAGTCGGTGTATATCTCTCTCTCAGCCCCGTCATTACTGAGCTGTAACTGACCCCGGTCGGTGTATATCTCTCTCAGACAGCCCCGTCATTACTGAGCTGTAACTGACCCCAGTCGGTGTATATCTCTCTCAGACAGCCCCGTCATTCCTGAGCTGTAACTGACCCCGGTCGGTGTATATCTCTCTCAGCCCCGTCATTACTGAGCTGTAACTGACCCCGGTCGGTGTATATCTCTCTCAGACAGCCCCATCATTACTGAGCTGTAACTGACCCCAGTCTGTGTATATCTCTCTCAGCCCCGTCATTACTGAGCTGTAACTGACCCCAGTCGGTGTATATCTCTATCAGCCCCGTCATTACTGAGCTGTAACTGACCCCGGTCGGTGTATACCTCTCTCAGCCCCGTCATTACTGAGCTGTAACTGACCCCGGTCGGTGTATATCTCTCTCAGCCCCGTCATTACTGAGCTGTAACTGACCCCAGTCGGTGTATATCTCTCTCAGACAGCCCCGTCATTACTGAGCTGTAACTGACCCCGGTCGGTGTATATCTCTCTCAGACAGCCCCGTCATTACTGAGCTGTAACTGACCCCGGTCGGTGTATATCTCTCTCAGAGAGCCCCGTCATTACTGAGCTGTAACTGACCCCGGTCGGTGTATATCTCTCTCAGACAGCCCCGTCATTACTGAGCTGTAACTGACCCCAGTCGGTGTATATCTCTCTCAGCCCGGTCATTACTGAGCTGTAACTGACCCCGGTCGGTGTATATCTCTCTCAGCCCCGTCATTACTGAGCTGTAACTGACCCCAGTCGGTGTATATCTCTCTCAGACAGCCCCGTCATTACTGAGCTGTAACTGACCCCGGTCGGTGTATATCTCTCTCTCAGCCCCGTCATTACTGAGCTGTAACTGACCCCAGTCGGTGTATATCTCTCTCTCAGCCCCGTCATTACTGAGCTGTAACTGACCCCGGTCGGTGTATATCTCTCTCAGCCCCGTCATTACTGAGCTGTAACTGACCCCAGTCGGTGTATATCTCTCTCAGCCCCGTCATTACTGAGCTGTAACTGACCCCGGTCGGTGTATATCTCTCTCAGCCCCGTCATTACTGAGCTGTAACTGACCCCGGTCGGTGTATATCTCTCTCAGACAGCCCCATCATTACTGAGCTGTAACTGACCCCAGTCGGTGTATATCTCTCTCAGCCCCGTCATTTCTGAGCTGTAACTGACCCCGGTCGGTGTATATCTCTCTCAGACAGCCCCGTCATTACTGAGCTGTAACTGACCCCAGTCGGTGTATATCTCTCTCAGACAGCCCCGTCATTACTGAGCTGTAACTGACCCCGGTCGGTGTATATCTCTCTCAGACAGCCCCGTCATTACTGAGCTGTAACTGACCCCAGTCGGTGTATATCTCTCTCAGACAGCCCCGTCATTACTGAGCTGTAACTGACCCCGGTCGGTGTATATCTCTCTCTCAGCCCCGTCATTTCTGAGCTGTAACTGACCCCAGTCGGTGTATATCTCTCTCAGCCCCGTCATTACTGAGCTGTAACTGACCCCAGTCGGTGTATATCTCTCTCAGACAGCCCCGTCATTACTGAGCTGGAACTGACCCCAGTCGGTGTATATCTCTCTCAGCCCCGTCATTACTGAGCTGTAACTGACCCCAGTCGGTGTATATCTCTCTCAGACAGCCCCGTCATTACTGAGCTGTAACTGACCCCAGTCGGTGTATATCTCTCTCAGACAGCCCCGTCATTACTGAGCTGTAACTGACCCCAGTCGGTGTATATCTCTCTCAGATAGCCCCGTCATTACTGAGCTGTAACTGACCCCAGTCGGTGTATATCTCTCTCAGCCCCGTCATTACTGAGCTGTAACTGACCCCGGTCGGTGTATATCTCTCTCAGACAGCCCCGTCATTACTGAGCTGTAACTGACCCCAGTCGGTGTATATCTCTCTCTCAGACAGCCCGGTCATTACTGAGCTGTAACTGACCCCGGTCGGTGTATATCTCTCTCAGACAGCCCCGTCATTACTGAGCTATAACTGACCCCAGTCGGTGTATATATCAGTCAGTGCAGTAATTACCGTGTTATCGCGGGCCGGTCGGTGTATATATCAGTCAGTGCAGTAATTACCGTGTTATCGCGGGCCGGTCGGTGTATATATCAGTCAGTAGAGTAATTACCGGGTTATCGCGGGCCGGTCGGTGTATATATCGGTCAGTGCAGTAATTACCGTGTTATCGCGGGCCGGTCGGTGTATATATCGGTCAGTGCAGTAATTACCGTGTTATCGCGGGCCGGTCGGTTTATATCTCGGTCAGTGCAGTAATTACCGTGTTATCGCGGGCCGGTCGGTGTATATATCAGTCAGTGCAGTAATTACCGTGTTATCACGGGCCGGTCGGTGTATATCTCAGTCAGTGCAGTAATTACCGTGTTATCGCAGGTCGGTGTATATATCAGTCAGTGCAGTAATTACCGTGTTATCGCGGGCCGGTCGGTGTATATATCAGTCAGTGCAGTAATTACCGTGTTATCGCGGGCCGGTCGGTGTATATATCGGTCAGTGCAGTAATTACCGTGTTATCGCGGGCCGGTCGGTGTACATATCGGTCAGTGTAGTAATTACCGTGTTATCGCGGGCCGGTCGGTGTATATCTCAGTCAGTGCAGTAATTACCGTGTTATCGCGGGCCGGTCGGTGTATATATCGGTCAGTGCAGTAAGTACCGTGTTATCGCGGGCCGGTCGGTGTATATATCGGTCAGTGCAGTAATTACCGTGTTATCGCGGGCCGGTCGGTGTATATATCAGTCAGTGCAGTAATTACCTTGTTATCGCGGGCCGGTCGGTGTATATATCGGTCAGTGTAGTAATTACCGTGTTATCGCGGGCCAGTCGGTGTGTATCTCGGTCAGTGCAGTAATTACCGTGTTATCGCGGGCCGGTCGGTGTATATATCAGTCAGTGCAGTAATTACCATGTTATCACGGGCCGGTCGGTGTATATATCGGTCAGTGCAGTAATTACCGTGTTATCGCGGGTCGGTCGGTGTATATCTCAGTCAGTGCAGTAATTACCGTGTTATCGCGGGCCGGTCGGTGTATATCTCAGTCAGTGCAGTAATTACCGTGTTATCGCGGGCCGGTCGGTGTATATATCGGTCAGTGCAGTAATTACCGTGTTATCGCGGGTCGGTCGGTGTATATATCGGTCAGTGCAGTAATTACCGTGTTATCGTGGGCCGGTCGGTGTATATCTCAGTCAGTGCAGTAATTACCGTGTTATCGCGGGTCGGTCGGTGTATATCTCAGTCAGTGCAGTAATTACCGTGTTATCGCGGGCCGGTCGGTGTATATCTCAGTCAGTGCAGTAATTACCGTGTTATCGCGGGCCGGTCGGTGTATATCTCAGTCAGTGCAGTAATTACCGTGTTATCGCGGGCCGGTCGGTGTATATCTCAGTCAGTGCAGTAATTACCGTGTTATCGCGGGCCGGTCGGTGTATATCTCAGTCAGTGCAGTAATTACCGTGTTATCGCGGGCCGGTCGGTGTATATATCGGTCAGTGCAGTAATTACCGTGTTATCGCGGGTCGGTCGGTGTATATATCGGTCAGTGCAGTAATTACCGTGTTATCGCGGGTCGGTCGGTGTATATATCGGTCAGTGCAGTAACTACCGTGTTATCGCGGGTCGGTCGGTGTATATATCGGTCAGTGCAGTAACTACCGTGTTATCGCGGGTCGGTCGGTGTATATATCGGTCAGTGCAGTAATTACCGTGTTATCGCGGGCCGGTCGGTGTATATATCGGTCAGTGCAGTAATTACCGTGTTATCGCGGGCCGGTCGGTGTATATATCGGTCAGTGCAGTAATTACCGTGTTATCGCGGGCCGGTCGGTGTATATATCGGTCAGTGCAGTAATTACCGTGTTATCGCGGGCCCGTCGGTGTATATATCAGTCAGTGCAGTAATTACCGGGTTATCACGAGTCAATCATTACAGTTTCTATAGTTAGTATATAGATGCTGCGAAAATTCCTGGGCATTTAAATTACTGGTGTATAATCCAGTTAGTGTTCCAGTTATTGACAATAACTAGCTGGCTAATGTATTGTAACTAGCTTCTCAGTCTGTTTCCACTAGCTGGTCACTGTGTTATTAAGAACTAGTTATTGTGTTGCAACTAGCTGGTTAGCATGTTGTAGCTAACTAGCCAGCTTGCTGTCACTAGCTGGTTCATGTGTCATCCCTAGCTGGTCAGTACATTGTAACTAACTGGTCAGTGTGTTATCACTAACTAGTTAGCTTGTTGTATTTAACAGTCCAGTGTGTTATCACTGCGATCAGCTGATCAGTGTTATCACTAACTAGTTATCCTGTCATCATCAACTGGTTACCTTGTTGTAACTAACCAAGTCAGTACCTTTACACTCACTAGTTAGGCTCTCATCAATAGATTGCTACCAGTGTGTTTTAACTAACTAGTTAGCATGCTGTCACTAGCTGGTTAGTGTGTCATCACTAATTAGTTAGGCTGTCATCACAAGTTAGTTAACTTGGTACCACTAGCTGTTCAGTGTGTTTTAACTAACTAGTTAGCATGCTGTCACTAGCTGGTTAGTGTGTCATCACTAACAGGTCAGTGCATTATCACTAACTAGTTAGGCTGCCATTAGTTAGTTAGCTTGTTACCACAAGCTGGTCAGTCACTAGTTGTAACTACCTTGCTGGTTAGTGTGTCATCAATAACCGGTCAGTGCCTTATGACTAACTAGTTAGACTGTCATCACTAGTTAGTTAGCTTGTTACCACTCAGTGTGTTGTAACTAACTAGTTAGCTTGCTGTGACTAGCTGGTTACTGTGTCATCACTAACTGGTGAGTGTGCTGTAACTAGCTGGTGAGTGCTAGTTATGGTCTTACCTAACGGGAACTCAGCTCTCCTCCAGGATGTGATCAGCCTCCTCTTCCCTCCTGCCTCTGGGTGACCGCTCCCTCCGGCAGCTCCGCTCCGACTGAGGGGCTCCGGCTGCCAGCACCCCCACCCCACCCGGACCGGACCGCCCTCCCATTGGTCGGCGCAGGCCACGCCCTTCCACCCCATTGGCCGACCCGCCCGTCGCCCCTCCGGTTGGCTCGCCTCGACTCCGCCCTCCGCCTCCCATTGGAGGGGCGCCCGGGAGGTTGGCAGATTGGGGGGGGGGGGTGGGGCGGGACACGCCCACCACCCATCCGCGGACGTGATGTCATTGCAACGGGCCCCGCCCTCGCTCGCTGCCATTGGCCGCGCTCCCACCGGGGCCCGGCCACTCTTTCATCCCCATTGGTCAGGCTGCCCGTCAGTCAGCTCTCCCTCCCTTCCATTCGCTCAACTGGCGCGAAACGGTCCAATGGGCGGAACGCTCTCATTCCCCTTCTCCTTTGTCTCCCCCACCTCCATTGCGTCGCCGATTGTCATTGGTCAGCTCCCACCCCCCCGCCCCTCCCTAAGGGACGAGGCGGGACGCGCGAGCGGCGTCTCTTTCAAATTCCAACGGTCGCCGCCCCCAGACTCCGCCCCCCTCGGCCCACAGCCAATGGGAACCTTCCTAACGTCCCCCTTTTGTCCTGTAGGGACCCGTCCTACTCCCGGAGAGGATCCAATAGGATTCCATCTTACATCCGAAGGGCATCCAATAAGAATCTGTCGTACACCCAGAGCTATCCTATAGTCTTGCACTCAGAAGGCTCCAATAGGAATCCTACTTACCCCCAGAGGCGATCCAATAGGATCCCGTCTTACAACCGGAGGTGATCCAATAGGATCCCGTCTTACAACCGGAGGTGATCCAATAGGATCCCGTCTTACAACCGGAGGTGATCCAATAGGATCCCGTCTTACAACCGGAGGTGATCCAATAGGATCCCGTCTTACAACCGGAGGTGATCCAATAGGATCCCGTCTTACAACCGGAGTTGATCCAATAGGATTCCGTCTTGCATCCAAAGGTGATCCAATAGGATCCCGTCTTACAACCGGAGTTGATCCAATAGGAATCCGACTTACGCTCTGACTGGTCCAATCGGAATCCGCCTTGTGTCCTGAGGGACCCAATAGGAACCGGTGTAGCGCCCAGAGGGAGCCAATGGGAGAGCGCGTTAAGGCAGTGGGCGGGTCCAATCAGCTTGGAGGGTCAGAGTGACGGTGAGTAGATCACTCAGTGAGGGGGGGTCTGGGGCATATAGATTATATACATCACTCAGTGAGGGGGGGTCTGGGGCATATAGATTATATACATCACTCAGTGAGGGGGGTCTGAGGCATATAGATTATATAGATCACTCAGTGAGGGGGGTCTGGGGCATATAGATTATATACATCACTCAGTGAGGGGGGATCTGGGGCATATAGATTATATAGATCACTCAGTGAGGGGGGGTCTGGGGCATATAGATTATATAGATCACTCAGTGAGGGGGGTCTGGGGCATATAGATTATATACATCACTCAGTGAGGAGGGTCTGGGGCATATAGATTATATACATCACTCAGTGAGGGGGGTCTGGGGCATATAGATTATATACATCACTCAGTGAGGGGGGTCTGGGGCATATAGATTATATACATCACTCAGTGAGGGGGGTCTGAGGCATATAGATTATATACATCACTCAGTGAGGGGGGTCTGGGGCATATAGATTATATACATCACTCAGTGAGGGGGGGTCTGGGGCATATAGATTATATACATCACTCAGTGAGGGGGTCTGGGGCATATAGATTATATACATCACTCAGTGAGGGGGGGTCTGTGGCATATAGATTATATACATCACTCAGTGAAGGGGGTCTGGGGCATATAGATTATATACATCACTCAGTGAGGGGGGTCTGGGGCATATAGATTATATACATCACTCAGTGAGGGGGGTCTGGGGCATATAGATTATATAGATCACTCAGTGAGGGGGGTCTGGGGCATATAGATTATATAGATCACTCAGTGAGGGGGGTCTGGGGCATATAGATTATATACATCACTCAGTGAGGGGGGGTCTGAGGCATATAGATTATATACATCACTCAGTGAGGGGGTCTGGGGCATATAGATTATATACATCACTCAGTGAGGGGGGTCTGGGGCATATAGATTATATACATCACTCAGTGAGGGGGGTCTGGGGCATATCGATTATATACATCACTCAGTGAGGGGGGTCTGTGGCATATAGATTATATACATCACTCAGTGAAGGGGGTCTGGGGCATATAGATTATACACATCACTCAGTCAGGGGGATTCTGGGGCATATCGATTATATACATCACTCAGTGAGGGGGGTCTGGGGCATATCGATTATATACATCACTCAGTGAGGGGGGTCTGTGGCATATAGATTATATACATCACTCAGTGAAGGGGGTCTGGGGCATATAGATTATATACATCACTCAGTGAGGGGGGGTCTGGGGCATATAGATTATACACATCACTCAGTGAGGGGGGGTCTGGGGCATATCGATTATATACATCACTCAGTAAGGGGGGTCTGGGGCATATAGATTATATAGATCACTCAGTGAGGGGGGTCTGGGGCATATAGATTATATACATCACTCAGTGAGGGGAGGTCTGGGGCATATAGATTATATACATCACTCAGTGAGGGGAGTCTGGGGCATATAGATTATATACATCACTCAGTGAGGGGGGGTCTGGGGCATATAGATTATATACATCACTCTGAGGGGGGTCTGGGGCATATAGATTATATACATCACTCCGTGAGGGGGGTCTGGGGCATATAGATTATATACATCACTCAGTGAGGGGGGGTCTGAGACATATAGATTATATACATCACTCAGTGAGGGGGGTCTGAGGCATATAGATTATATACATCACTCAGTGAGCGGGGTCTGGGGCGTATAGATTATATACATCACTCAGTGAGGGGGGGTCTGGGGCATATAGATTATATACATCACTCAGTGAGGGGGGTCTGGGGCATATAGATTATATACATCACTCAGTGAGGGGGGGTCTGGGGCATATCGATTATATACATCACTCAGTGAGGGGGTCTGGGGCATATAGATTATATACATCACTCAGTGAAGGGGGTCTGGGGCATATAGATTATATACATCACTCAGTGAGGGGGGGTCTGGGGCATATAGATTATACACATCACTCAGTGAGGGGGGTCTGGGGCATATCGATTATATACATCACTCAGTGAGGGGGGTCTGAGTCATATAGATTATATACATCACTCAGTGAGGGGAGGTCTGGGGCATATAGATTATATACATCACTCAGTGAGGGGGGTCTGGGGCATATAGATTATATACATCACTCAGTGAGGGGGGGTCTGGGGCATATAGATTATATACATCACTCAGTGAGGGGGGGTCTGGGGCATATAGATTATACACATCACTCAGTGAGGGGGGGTCTGGGGCATATCGATTATATACATCACTCAGTGAGGGGGGTCTGGGGCATATAGATTATATACATCACTCAGTGAAGGGGGTCTGGGGCATATAGATTATATACATCACTCAGTGAGGGGGGGTCTGGGGCATATCGATTATATACATCACTCAGTGAGGGGGGTCTGGGGCATATAGATTATATACATCACTCAGTGAGGGGGGTCTGGGGCATATCGATTATATACATCACTCAGTGAGGGGGGTCTGGGGCATATAGATTATATACATCACTCAGTGAGGGGGGTCTGGGACATATAGATTATATACATCACTCAGTGAGGGGGGTCTGGGGCATATAGATTATATACATCACTCAGTGAGGGGGTCTGGGACATATAGATTATATACATCACTCAGTGAGGGGGGTCTGGGGCATATAGATTATATACATCACTCAGTGAGGGGGGTCTGGGGCATATAGATTATATACATCACTCAGTGAGGGGGGTCTGAGGCATATAGATTATATACATCACTCAGTGAGGGGGGGTCTGGGGCATATAGATTATATACATCACTCAGTGAGGGGGGTCTGAGACATATAGATTATATACATCACTCAGTGAGGGGGGTCTGGGGCATATAGATTATATAAATCACTCAGTGAGGGGGGGTCTGGGGCATATAGATTATATACATCACTCGGTGAGGGGGGTCTGGGGCATATAGATTATATAGATCACTTGGTGAGGGGGGTCTGAGGCATATAGATTATATACATCACTCGGTGAGGTGGGGTCTGAGGCACATAGATTATATACATCACTCAGTGATGGGGGTCTGAGGCATATTGATTATATACATCACTCAGTGAGGGGGGTCTGGGGCATATAGATTATATACATCACTCAGTGAGGGGGGGTCTGAGGCTTATAGATTATATACATCACTCAGTGAGGGGGGTCTGAGTCATATAGATTAGATACATCACCCAGTGAGGGGGGGTCTGAGGCATATAGATTATATACATCACTCAGTGAGGGGGGGTCTGGGGCATATAGATTATATACATCACTCAGTGAGGGGGGTCTGGGACATATAGATTATATACATCACTCAGTGAGGGGGGGTCTGGGGCATATAGATTATATACATCACTCAGTGAGGGGGGGTCTGGGGCATATAGATTATATACATCACTCAGTGAGGGGGGTCTGGGGCATATAGATTATATACATCACTCAGTGAGGGGGGTCTGAGGCATATAGATTATATACATCACTCAGTGAGGGGTGTCTGAGGCATATAGATTATACGCATCACTCAGTGAGGGGGGTCTGGGGCATACAGATTATATACATCACTCAGTGAGGGGGGTCTGAGGCATATATATTATATAGATAACTCAGTGAGTGGGGTCTGAGGCATATATATTATATACATCACTCAGTGAGGGGGGTCTGAGGCATATAGATTATATAGATCACTCAGTGAGGAGGGTCTGAGGCATATAGATTATATACATCACTCAGTGAGGGGGGTCTGGGACATATAGATTATATACATCACCCAGTGAGGGGGGTCTGAGGCATATAGATTATATACATCACCCAGTGAGGGGGGGTCTGAGGCATATAGATTATATACATCACTCAGTGAGGGGGGTCTGTGGCATATGGATTATATAGATCACTCAGTGAGGGGGGTCTGGGGCATATAGATTATATATATCACCCAGTGAGGGGGGGTCTGAGGCATATAGATTATATAGATCACTCAGTGGGGTGGGGGGTCTGAAGCATATAGATTATATCGATCACTCAGTGAGGGGGGTCTGAGGCATATGGATTATATAGATCACTCAGTGAGGGGGGTCTGAGGCATATAGATTATATACATCACTCAATGAGGGGGGTCTGGGACATATAGATTATATACATCACTCGGTGAGGGGGTCTGAGGCATATAGATTGTATAGATCACTCAGTGGGGGGTCTGAGGCATATTGATTATATAGATCACTCAGTGAGGGGGGCATGAGGCATATAGAGTATATAGATCACTCAGTGAGGGGGGTCTGAGGCATATGGATTATATAGATCACTCAGTAAGGGGGGTCTGAGGTATATAGATTATATACAACACTCAGTGTTGGGGGTCTGAGGCATATAGATTATACATCACTCAGTGAGGGGGTATGAGGCATATAGATTATATAGATCACTCCGTGAGGGGGTCTGAGACATATAGATTATATAGATCACTCAGTGAGGGGGTCTGAGACATATAGATTATATACATCACTCAGTGAGGGGGGAGTCTGAGGCATATAGATTATATAGATCACTCTTAGGTGACTCTGAGGTATACAGATTATATAGATCACTCAGTGAGGGGTGTCTGAGGCGTATAGAATATACACATCGCTCAGTGAGGGGTTGTCTGAGGCATATAGAATATACACATCGCTCAGTGAGGGGTGGTCTGAAGCATATAGATTATATACATCGCTCAGTGAGGGTGGTCTGAGGCACATAGATTATATACATCACTCAGTGAGGGCGGGTCTGAGGCATATAGATTATATACATCACTCAGTGAGGGGGGTGTGAGGCATATAGATTATATTGATCACTCAGTGAGGGGGGGGTCTGAGTCATATAGATTATATACATCACTCAGTGAGGTGGGGTCTGAGGCACATAGATTATATACATCACTCAGCGAGGGGGGGTCTGAGGCATATAGATTATATACATCACTCAGTGAGGGGGGTCTGAGGCACATAGATTATGTACATCACTATGAGGGGCGTCTACAGCATATAGATTATACACATCACTCAGTGATGGGGGTCTGAGGCACATATATTATATAAATCACTCAGTGAGGGGGGCCTGAGGCATATAGATTATATACATCACACAGTGAGGGGAGTCTGAGGCACATAGATTGTACACATCGCTCAGTGAGGGGGGGTCTGAGGCATATAGATTATACACATCGCTCAGTGAGGGGGGTCTGAGGCATATAGATTATATACATCACTCAGTGAGGGGGGTCTGGGGCATATAGATTATATACATCACTCAGTGAGGGGGGTCCGAGGCATATAGATTATTCACATCGCTCAGTGAGGGGGGGGTCTGAAGCATATAGATTATATACATCACTCAGTGAGGGGGGTCTGAGGCATATAGATTATATACATCACTCAGTGAGGGGGGTCTGGGGCATATAGATTATATACATCACTCAGTGAGGGGGGGTCTGAGGCTTATACAGAAGGTTGTACAGAAACACTGCCAGGGTGGGAGATGGATCTTCGGGAATCCTGGCAGCCTTTCCCGGACAGCGGGACCTGGGAGATGGATTCTCTCACCGGGAGGTTGGGCCTGTGGGATGGTCCGGGCCCCCGAGTTCCCCACTCTCTGGAACCGTCCCCGACCCTGGAATGGTACAGTGGGCATACCGGGGTAGTGACACATCCAGACAGAGTGGAGCACCGATTTAAAAAGTTGGCGAGGGTATTCACCGTCACGCCAAATGTCCTCAGCTGCCTGAGGAAGAAGAGACGTTGTTGGGCCTTTGTAACCAGACTGTCCACATGAAGAGTCCAAGAAAGCTTGTTGGGGATGACCACTCCCAGGAGCTTGACACTCTCCACTCGTTCCCCCTCTGTGCTGTTAATGTGTAGGCGGGGGGGGGGGGGGGGCATGGGTAACATCCCGCCAAACGTCAAGAATTGGTTTTGCCAGCATTGGGAGCTGGGTTGTTCTCAGTGCACCATTTTTCCAGGTTTTCCACCTCCCGACGCCATCTGAGATTCGACCAACTATAGTGGTGTCATCACCGAACTGTAAATGGCATTAGTCAGGTATTTGGTGACGCAGTCATGGGTATAGAGTGAGTACAGTAAGGGGCTATCACACTGGGAGGGGAATTTGAGACATATGGGGTATATACATCACACTGGGAGGGGAATTTGAGACATATGGGGTATATACATCACACTGGGAGGGGAATTTGAGACATATGGAGTATATACATCACACTGGAAGGGGAATTTGAGACATATGGGGTATATACATCACACTGGGAGGGGAATTTGAGACATATGGAGTATATACATCACACTGGGAGGGGAATTTGAGACATATGGGGTATATACATCACACTGGGAGGGGAGTTTGAAACATGGAGTATGTACATCACACTGAGAGGGGAATTTGAGACATATGGATTATATACATTACGCAGAGGGGACCTGAGACATGAAGAATATATGTTACACTGGGAGGGGAGTTTGAGATCTGTTGAGTATGTACATCACACTGGGAGGAGGATCTGAGATATACAGAGTAGATATGTCACATCAGAAGGGGAGTTTGAGACGTAGGGAGCATACAAATCGCACCAGGAGGGGAATCTGAGACCTATTGAGTATGTACATCACACTGAGAGGGGCTCTGAGAGACGGAGTATGTGGGATTATACACTGGGATTGTTGCATTTTGGTAAAACTAACCAGGGCAGGACTTACACAGTTAATGGAAGGCCCTTGGCCACTGTTGTGGAACGGAGAGACTTGGGGGTTCGGGTACACGATCCTTTGAAGTTAGCGTCACGGGTAGACAGGGTGGTTAAAGCGTCTGGCACGCTTACCTTCGTCGTTCAGACCTTTGAGCGTAGGAGTTGGGGGGGGACGTCACTTTGGGGTTGTACAGGACTTAGGCGAGGTCCTGTCTGGAGCACTGTGTCCAGTTCCTGTCGCCCTGTTACAGGCAGGATATTATTAAAACTGGAGGGGGAATGGAGAGTGCGGAGTTATGGGGACAGGCTGGGTGTTTGTTTTCTAGATTGGAGGGGAGGAGGTTGAGGGGTTGAGCTTCTTGAAAAAGTCCATAAAATAACGAGAGGACTCGATAAGGTGAATCGCAAAGGACTTTTCCCTAAAGGGTGGGGGGATTTCAAGACTAGAGGACACGTTTTATT
>NW_027310641.1:0-56080 GCF_047496795.1 Chiloscyllium punctatum
GGGAAGGAATAAAAGGGAACCTGAGGGGCCACTTCTTTACACAGAGGGCTGGTACGTGGATGAGTTGCCAGCAGATGTGGTTGAAGGGGGTACATTAACAACATTTCAAAAACATTTGGATAAATATGTGGATAGGAAAGGACTGGAAGGATATGGCCCAACTGCAGGGAAATGGGGTGAGCGTGGATGGACATTTACAAGGTGGAGTCGAACCTCTCTGTTAATTAAACCCAAACACCCAGAAAAACTCGCCTCACATTGTAATCTGTTAAAATATGAGCAATACAGATCTCCTACATTCCACTATTTAAACAAAAATTATCAAGTTAGTTTCTTAACTTTTATAGTGAACACTAAACAACAACTATTCACAAATACAAGCCCCTCTATTCTTAGCTACTTACTATCTGACTCCAACTCTGTAAAAATATGCTGTTCCAACAACCCACATATGAAACATTAAAATCTCAAGACCATACAGTCTCTATCTTCCCCACTGTGTTGACTCTTTCAGCTGCTGATCTCCCTGGGTCATTTTTTTTAAAATTGCAAGTAGGTTTACATGAACATATGTCTTTGATAGAGAGTGTTTGAGATGGCCAGTTAGCACTCCTGCTCTACAGCAGTTACTCTGCTGTTGGATGGCAGTGGCTCTCCCTCTATTTTCAAAATGCTGGTTTTATATATTCCCCATGATATAATAATTCACATAATCTGATTGCTGTCCAGGTGTCCAAACAATAATATTCAAATTCTGTTGGTTTTGGTATCCTGAGCGTTATTTAAACTCTTTGGTTGGATTTGAATGGCTGTCAAAACAACAACCAAAACTCAGGTATCCATTTCTCAGCTAATGGTGACATGTGGAACAGTGTGACCTTTTGCTGGCATCTGTGGCTTTAATTTCTAATCAACAAAACCCGATGTGTCTTAAAGTGCCCATACATGTTTTTGGCTTCATAAAATCTTCCCACTTCAGAAAATAAAATGAACCAGCAGAATGAAAAGATGGCATCATTTCTTTTCCTCTAATTCTTAATCCCAACTATATGAAATACAAAAGTATTAATCTCAGTTATATCATTCATATTAATTCTGCACACCAATACAACACTGGAATAAGTCAAATCTTATCTCCACTGCTTTCCTTTAAATCCGCGAAAACCCATCTGCTATCACATTGTAGGAGCCGCAGCATGTACATTTTGTGAGTTTAAAGTCGGTAAGGTAAGACTCCAATTAAATAGTCTCATATTCTGGTCTTTAAATATTCCAAAAAATGCGAGAGATTTGTCGTTGTCCACAACCATCTCCGACAATTTGTTTGTCATATACACATTAAAATATTGTCAGGCCAGTGTGAAACTTAATCATTCTTGTTCAATAATGGAGATTTTGTATTTTTTTTCTGGTGGATATTGAGTTTTTCAACAAGTAGCCAATTAGCCATTCAATTGCATCATCCGAATTCTGTATCAAAACATCTCTGACCCCTATATCCCAAGCATCAAAAACAATTTTCAAAGTGTTTCAGAATATTTGGTGTTTCTAAAACTGGTGTGGTGATTAATCCTGCTTTAAAATTCTCAAATGCCTCCTGGCATTGTTCTGTCCACCACAACTCTGTGTTCCTCTTTAATAAATCCATCAGTGGTGCCCATACGCTGCTGACATTTGGAACAAACTTCCGATAGAATCCACTCAGTTCCAAAAATCGAAGCACCTCTTTCTTCGAGGATGGTCGTGGAAATTCCTCAAATCCCTTCGTCTTTGTGTTCCATGGGGTCAACCTTCCATGTCCAATGTAATGTCCCAAGAACATCCATCTCTGCTTTCGTGAATTCTGTTTTCTTTAAGTTTATTACCAAGTTTGCTTCTTGTAATCGTTCAACATGCTCTGTCAACTGTAAAATGTGAGCTTTCAATCACTTGGTAAAGATCACTACATCATACAGATAAGCTGCACAATTTGTTCATCTGGCCACAACTCTGTTTCTGGGTCTTAAATGTGGCTGGTGCATTATTCATCCATATGAAATACTCGATAAAGTTTTTTGTCATCTCTGGTATCTTTACTAGATAGTTTAACTGACTCCACGTTTTTTAAAATTTGAAACGGGCCACTAAACCTGGATTTAAAGAGATTTCTTACCATTGGTGGCAATACTAATACGTCATCCCCACGGGAAATCTTCAATTTTTCAGTGTTTTTATCTGCCACCTGCCACCTATTCTGTGCTCTTCATATACTGTTTAGCAAACTCACCGACTCCATTTACTCTCTCCTTTACCTCGTACACATAACCCAGGTGTGAGATTTCCGACTTCGGTCCTGTCAATTTATATTTAATTAATTTCAAAGGACCTCTCACTTCATGTACGAATATTATCTCAAAGGAAGTAAAGTGAGTAGATTTATTTGGGGCATCGCTAATGGCAAGCAATTTAATGGGGCACCTTTATCCCAATCGTTTGGCCAACCATGACAGTACGCCGTTAATATGGTCTTCAGCGTCTGATGCTAACTTTCCAAGGCTCCCTGGGATTCAGGATGGGACGCCCTTGATTTGAAGTACTGTATGCCTAAGCCATCCATGACTTCCTGAAACAGCTGAATGGTAAAATGAGACCCTTGGTCTGACTGAATCTCTGTGGGCAGTCCACAGTGAGTAAAGAAAGCTACCAACTCCTCCACCTCCCTTTTTGCCTGGATACTCCAATCATTGAATTGCCTCTGGAAATCTGGTCGACACATCCATTATGGTCAGCAAATATTGGTTTCCACTTTTACTTTAGAAAGGGGAGCGACACAATTAATCATAACCCACGTGCAAGGTTCTTCAAATGCAGGAATTGGCAAGAAAGGTGCTGGTTTTATTACTGCCTGTTACTTACCTACCATTTGGGAAGTATGTCACGCACAACAAAAATTAACAGCGTCCTCGTGCATTCCAGGCCAGTGGAAATGCTTCTGCACCTTATCTTGAGTCTTCTGTACACCTAAGTGACCGCCTGCAGTTAGTTTATGAGCTACCCGTAACACTGTACGTTACTGCTAACACAATCTGGTGCACTTCGGACCATTTCCTTTCTGCAGTAACCTATCGGGGTCTCCATTTTAATTTTATGATTCTTTCTTTAAGTTAATAACGTTCAACAATATATTCTGATTCCTTTTCGGTGTGTGTGCATGTGTATGTGTGTGTGAATGTGTGTGTATATATCTGCTGTAAGTCCATTAGCCTTTCTGGACTAAATCTCCCTGCCTGACCCTCTGCCTGTTTAGGTTTATCCTGCACCGTTACATCAAACAGGGGGTCAGTTCACTGAGCATCACCCCATTTGTCTTTTTCGTTCGTTTTTCCTTCCTGCTGTAACTTATGACAGTGGGATCTTGTTACTACACAGTCTGGAAATTTTTCTTTTAACTCACCAATTCCCTCGTCTTCCTTTGGTTTCTCCACCACAAGGGGTGCCTCTCCCACCTCACCTCCTGCTAAATCGTTCCCAAGAACAAACTATATTCCTGGATCTGACACTCTGTTACTCACTGTCACTGTTACTTCCCTAATCTTGTTTGGCATTCCATCCCGATGTTACACAAGGGAATGCTTAATTTCTGTTCTCATTCCACATGTTAACACGGTCTTGATTAACACGCCAGAAAGAGTGAAAAAGACTTTCATCTTTTACTATTAGAGGGTGAAAGAAAGTGAGGGCTGCAGATGCTGGAGATGAGAGTTGAAAAATGTGGGGCTGGAAAAGCACAGCACGTCGGCAGCATCCGAGGGGCAGGACGTTGACGTTTCAGGCATAAATGCTTCATCAGGAAAGTGGGAGGTAAGGGAGGGGGAAGGAGGTTGAAAAATAAATGGGAGGGTGGGGGTGGAGCTTGGAAGGCGATAGGTAGATGCAAATGGGGTGTGATGGTGACAGGTCGGACAAGAGGGTGATAGGACTCCTATCGGTGGTCGGACAGCTGGAACCCTCAAACCGTATAGCATCAACGCTGACTTCACCTAATTCCAAATCTCCCCTCCACCAACCTCTCCCAGATCCAACCGTTCAATCTAGCATTGCCCTCTTGGACTGCCCTAACTAGCCATCTTCCTTTCCACCTATCGACTCCACCCTACCCTCCGACATATCACTATCAATCCCACCTATATCTTCTTATTGCCTTCCCAGTGACCCTTCCACCAGCTCAGCTACTACCCTCGTATTTATCTTTCAGCCCCCTTGTCCCCCCGCCATGTTCCTGATGTTGGGTTTTCTGCCTGATATTCGACTGTCCTGCTGTCTGGATGCTGCCTGATCTGTTGTTCTTTTCCGGTGTCTCACTTCTCAACTATTAGAGACTGAGCAGATCCCGTATCTCACAAAATTATAACTTCTTGTTCTTCTCCCCCTGTTCTTTCTGAGTAAACTTTATCCACAGAGGTGAATTCTTTAGAGAGATCAGGCACAGCCTCCATACCCAGCCCTTGCCTAGGCTGTGCAATTTCCTGCAGCTCCTCGGCTCCACTTGGGGTCTCCTTTACCAGTTTCACTAATGCCACTGGGCTTAGCCTCTTCTACAACATCTTTCCCCAAAGTGTCTTCCTTTAACGCCCAGCACGGTGTGTCCCAGCTTACTGCAGTGAAAACAACTTTTTCCCTGTGCCCTTCTTAAACCACCAGCATTGTAATTTTATGTTTTCCACTCCCTGATCGTGAGAGCACCTGAGGCCTTTCACCACCTTTCAACCCCCTTGGGCTTCTTACTTCACCTGTAGTAAACTATTGTGAGCTACTGTTCCCTTTGTAATGTGTGATCGTCCCTTCTCCCAATTTCTATCCCTCACAGGATGAAATTCCTGCCAGAAGCTAAATTTCATCACATGCCCCAGTGCATTATTTACCTGCCATTTCTGCCGCACTTCTCACTTCTTGAACTTTCGATTCATTCACATGAATTCTTACTATCTCTGGAAGTGAGTCTTTTAACTTCTCCAGCAGATTAATCTCCCTTCAAGCCTCACAGGTCTTATCCATTTTTAAGGCCAGCACCCACCTGTCAAAATGACTGTGGTTAATTCTTTCAAACTCAATATAAGTCTGACCTTGTTCCGTCTCTATTTTTCTGAACTTCTGTCTATATACTTCTAGTACCAATTCATAACCAATCAAAATAGCCAATTTGACATCTTGATAATCTCTTGATCCCTCATCTGACAGCGCTGCACATACCTCACCAGCTGTGCCCACCAGCTTAGTCTGAACTAGCATGATCCACAAGTTCACTGGATACTACATCTGCCTAGCCATTTTTCAAATGAAATAAAAAAGGTTTTGACATTTTTCTCACCGAAATATGGCAAGTTACTAACCTAGTTGTATACATCCCTACGTTCTCCCTTCATCTCTATCCTGTTAATTTAACTTTCTTGTCTAATTCCTAACTTCTGAATTTCAAATCCCCTCTCTCTTTCTTTTTCCTCTCTTTCTCTTTCGTCTCTCTCTGTTTCCGTTCCTTTATTTATCTTCTATCTCCAGTTGCCACATTTGCAATTTAAGTTTTTATAACTCTACTGCAATTACCTATTTCTCTGATGCATTAAAGTGCTTAACTAACTCCATTACAATTTCAGCTTCCCTTTTCTCCCTGGTTAAACACAATTCCAACCTATTTGCTAATTCTAAAAAAATGTCCTCCTTCTGTCTTTCTAAACTTCCTTGGAAAATTTGGGAACCTCTTTCGTAATGGTAAAAGCTATTTCCCTCACATTTCATTTTACCAACCACAAGTAACAAAATTAAATGAATTTTCCCACTGGTTTTATTTGATGATCAAAGACACTAATTCCAATGAGTTGGAATTTACTGGGACCTGTTGTATCTCAAATCTGTTCAAGTCGGTCCAAGTGCCACACGGCAAGGCCCCAAACTGTTATGACATCAATGTCGAACCCCTTTGTTAATTAAAATCACACACCTAGAAAAGCTCACCTCACATCATAATCTGTTAAAACGTGAGCGACAGAGAACTCCTAAATTCCACTAATAAACAACAAATAACAATTTATATCTCTGCAAGTTAGCTCACTGAGCTTGAAGGCATGTTTTCAGAAGTTTCGTCACCATGACTAGGTGACATCATCAGTGAGAGTATCTGCTGAAGTGCTGGTGGGATGTCCCGCCTCTCTATTTATAGGTCTTGGTTTCTTAAAGTGGGTGATGTGATTTCCGGATATTTTAACAAGACAATGTAGACAGGATCTAAATTAATGTGTTTATTGATGGGCTTCTGGTTAGAATACCATTCCTCTGAGAAGGTCCTTGCGTGTCTTAATATGTGTGTGTGCTTTGTACCAGTCAAAGTGGTGCCCTTCTTTGTCTGTATGTATGGAACATAGTGATAGTGCGTCATGTCTTTTGGTGGTTAGCTGGTGTTCATGTATCCTCGTAACACAACAACAGGACAGTTTCAATGGTGGAAAAATGATTTTATACACACTGTTTAATCAATGTGTGTGTGCAGATAAGTCGCATTTTTCATATGTGCACAACACATTGTAAATGAACAACAGAGACACAGTTAACGAAAAATGATGCATATGATGTATAAAATTGATAAAAAAATTAACTTGATTTGATCCTCTCAACGTTCCCTCCTTTTCTGGAATTCCCAACTCTAATCTCTCATTCTTACCAGGATGTGTGCTCCAAATTCTTGATTCTGGTGTCCCAACTTATTTCAGTTAACCCCCTTTCTACCGGGACTTCAATATGTTGGCCTGCTGGTATCTTTCCAAAGCTAGGGTCTGTCATATTATTGGAGATAAATATTCTGGCATCAGTTCAGCATTTAAACATATTACTCTGTTGTGCATGCACTGTACCAAGGACCACAGCACAGAGGCATTGCTAAAACATTGGGGGATGTTCATCTACTTCTTTCGATAATGTAGTTTTCTCATTTTCCACATCTACATATCTGTATCCTGTCTCTCGTTCTCCCTTTGTATCTAGTTGAGAAATCCACCAATTATTCTTCGTGTCCCATCTCCCAAAACTCCTTTTTTTCAGTTTATATCTAGTGCTCTCTTCAAGATGTAATGTGGTTATAATTAAGCAATGTAACTACCGAGACATGCAGGAGGAGCTGGCCAGAGTTAATTGGAAGGGGAGCTGAACAGGGAGGACCATGGAGCAGCAATGGAAGGAGGTTCTGGGGATAATTCGGAAGATAATACCAGAAATGCAACCCCAAGAGCTTGAAACATTCTCATGGGAGAACATGGCAGCCATAGGTGATAATGCATCAAACCAAAAGAGAAAATATACAATGTGGTGAAGATGATTGGGAATCCAGAGAATTCATTGGCTTTGCAATTACATAACGCTGGCATCACTGACACTACAGAGCTCTTAATCATAGTCAGGGAAAGAAACAGAGGAAAAAACATTCACTTTAAATACAGAAGATGCTATTTCTCAAGGAAAAAGATTCAGGTGAATTAAACATTTGCATTAAGATCAGTTAAATTCTTTTGCGGAATGTGTCAGATTGGAAGCAAGACCCAGGGAGAGACCCTCAGCAGAAAGAGATTATGAAAATGGAAGTATTTCCACATCAGAAACCAGGTTAGGTCACTGAGTGCAGGGCTGATGGGTGAATGGGTCTCAAGGAGAATTGGGGAACAGACAGCAGAATTGCATTGCAGATATTGCAGCTCGAAACTGCGTATTCATGTCGTGCTGCAGACCACAGCAGCAGGAGAAGCAGAACAGCATTCAACCACAAACTGTAACTTTTTGCCAGGATAACACCTCAGTCTGTCATTACCATCAACACCATCTATGGCTCAGTGACGAGTGTGGGTGAAGATATCAGAGTCAGAATCACATGAACTTTAACCTGATGCTAACTCATTAAAGCTACCGTACTTGACCAACAGATCGGATCGAAGCCCTGCAGTCCTGTCACGTTCAGTCATAAATGATAATGGACGATTAAAGAAATGACTGGAGGAGAGGGCTCCACAAACATTCCCATCCTAAATAATGGAACAGACCTGCACATCAGTGTAAAAGAGAAGGATGTTTGATCTGCACCATCTTCTGTCAGAAGGGTTGAGTCGATGATCCACCTCACCCATATCATGATGCCCACAGAATCACAGATGCCAGTCTTCAACCAATTTGATTCGCTGCACGTGACAGGAAGAAACAGGTGGACACAGTAGATACGACACAGACAATGGACCCTGATTCCATTCCTGCAATAGGACTGAAGACTTGTGCTGCACAACAAGCCGTGTCCCTGGGGAAGCTGTTTCATTCCGGCTCCAACTCTGGCATCTCCCTGGCAATGTGGAAAATTACTCAGCTATTTCCAGTCCCCTAAAACGGGAAAAATTACAATCTGAACAATTACCACCTCCTCAGTCCCATCATGACAGTCAAATTGGTGGGAGTTCTTTTTGACAGAGCTGTCCAGCAGTACAGAAATAACCTGCTCAGTGTGGTTTTTGACAGGTGAAGATGATGTGAAGGTGATGCTGTTGTGGAAATGTTACTGGATTACTAATCCAGACCAGGCTAATGATCTGGCAGCGGGTGGAAGTTAAAGACAATTAATAAAATATCGAGATCTAAAATCTGGGGTCAGTAACAGTGACCTTGAAGCCAATATCGATTGTAAACAGAATTTCCTTCTCCAATGTCCTTTTAGGAAGTGAATCTCCCATGATTCCCTGGGCTGTCCTAAAACTGACTCCAAAGACCCTGACATGTGATAAACATTTCAATGGTCTCTGAACCCCAATCAAGGCACTCATTTGGATCAAACTACTCCGAGGTCTGAAAGGATGAAACCGGACAGAACACCCGGCCTCTGCATCAGTGTCGGAAAAGGGAATGGGAACACAATCCTGTCGACCCTGCAGAGACTTCCTTCCTAACATCTGGGAGCTTGTGACAGCATTTACAGAGCTTTCCCAAGGACTGCACAGAAACATCGGGAATGGAAAACACATTTAGCCTCCCCATTCTAATTCATAGAAAAAAATCTCCTAAATGCACTTACCTCACACGATATACATAATGTGAGTAACCTTGGGAAGCTATAAAAATAGGTGGTGCAGTAGTACGTTTGGTCCTTCGAGTATGCTAACCAATTCAATATAATGATGGTTGTCCCTTCATTTCCATACCGTACTCCTGCTCTTCCACCATCCCTTTACTGTCTCTAAATCCTTATTTATAATCAGTGTCTCGGTTTCCAGGTGCGAGCGAATTCCCCAGGTTCCCCAGTCAGTGAGAGCAGACATTTATTATCATCTAAATGCAGAGAGACTGCCTGTACCTAATATTGTGGCCCCGTGTTTTAGAAGTGCCAGCCAGGGGAATTATCATCCCTGCTTCCAATCTGTCTCACCCTATCAGAGTTTTATATATCTCACTGAGATCTCCACTCATTTTCCTAAATCACATGAAATACTGGCCCAGTCACCCCAAACTCTGCTCCCACAACAGGCCTGTCATCCCAGACATCAGTCTGGTCATCCTTCGCTGCTCTCCCTCAATGTCAGGTTTGTCCTTTATTAGGTAAAGAGACCAAAACTGCACACAATACTGCACAAGGTTCAAGATGATATCTCACCAAGGCCCTGTACAGCTGCAGTAAGACACCTTTTCTCCTGGACTCACATTCCCCTGAAATGAAGGTCAACACTCCATTTATCTTCCTCACTGCTTTCTGTTTCTGCAATATTACTTTCAGCGACTGGTGTACAAGGAGATGCAGATCCTTTTCAATGTTACAGCTCCCCACTTGGTGGATCTGTGTACACTGGGCAGCGTGCCAATGCCATGCCCAGAATTGACTTCTGGTTGCAGAACTCACTGCACTGCATGGGCCTCAGAGGTTTATGCAGAAGGAAACAACAAAAAGGAGCATACGTCCCTTTGTAGATCAACATGTTTCAACCAATCCCTTTCAACTGGTAGGCTGCCAATTTATCGTTTCCACCAAAAGGCACACCGTCATCTCTATCCACATTGTTCTCCATTTTTCACGTATTTACCCATTCACTCCACTTGTCTAAGTCTTCTCGGTGCTTTTTTATAACCTCCTCACCCACTCACAATCCCACATCCGTTAGTGCTGTCAGCAGGCTGGGATATATTGTATCTGATTCCAGCAACCAAATGTTTAAAGGGCATTGTGAACAGCTGGGCCCCAAGCACCGATCCCTGCGACACCACAGCAACCGTCCTCTGTTAATTTCTATTTATTTATTTTGTGAATCTCGGAGTCACTGGCTGGGCCAGCATTTATTGCCCGTCCCTAGTTGCCCTTGAGAAGGTGGTGGTGAGCTGCCTTGTTGAACGCTTCAGTCCCCCTGCTGTGATTGACCTCCAATGCCATTAGGGAGGGAATCCCAGGATTGTGACCCAATGACTGTGAAGGAGCGGTGGTATATTTCCAAGTCAGGATGCTGAATGGCTTGGAGGGAACCTGAAGACAATGGTATTCCCATACATCTGTAGTCTTTGTCCTTCTAGATAGACATGGTCGTGAGTTGGGAAGATGGTCTCTGAGGATCTTTGGTGAATCATTTCATTGCAGCATGTAGATTGTAAAACGCTGCTGCTGCTGCTGAGCGTTGATTGTGGAGCATTGTTGATGAAGGGACAGTCAAAATGGCTGCTTTGTCCTGGATGGTATAAAGCTTCTTGAATGTTGTTGGGGTTGCACTCATCCAGGCAAATTGGGAGTCTCCTATTACACTTCTGACTTATGCGTTGTAGGTGGACAGACTTTTGGAGGTCAGGATGCGAGTTACTTGCCGCAGTATTCCTAGCTTTGGACCTGCTCTTATAGTTACTGTGTTCATGTGGCGAGACCAGTGTGTATCTGAGCAATGATTAACCACCAGTTATCTAATACTGGGGGAATTCAGTGATAGTAGCACCATTGAATGCCAAGGGGCAGGTTAGATTGTATTTTAGTGGTGATGGTCATGGTCTGGCATTCCTGTGGGCTGAATATTACTTGCCACTTGTCAGCCTGGATACTGTCCAGATCTTGTTACGTTTGAATATGGACTGCTTCAGTATCTGAGGAGCCACAAATGTTGCAGAACATTGTACAATCATTGGCGAACATCCCCACTTCTGACCTTGAAATGGAAGGAAGGTCATTGATGAAGCAGCCCTGAAGAAGTTTTCGGTCAATGCTCGAGGGACTCCTACAGACTTGGAGCTGAGTTGACTGACCTTCATCAACCGTGACCATGGCCTTCGAGTCTGGTATGATCCTAACCAGCAGGGATTTTGCCCCTGATACCCATTGATTCCAGTGTTGCTAAAGCCCCTTGATACCACACTTGGTCAAAGACAGCCTTGACTTAAAGGGCTGTCACTCTCACCCTACCTCTGGAATTCATCTCTTTTTTCCATGTTTGAACCACGGTTATGAAGTCAGGAGCTGAGTGGCCCTGGTGGAGCCCAAACCGGGCGCCATTGACCAGGGTATTGCTGAGCAGGTGCTGATTAAAAACACTGAGACCTTCCACCACTTTACTGATGATCGAGAGTAGATTGATGGGGTGGTATTTGGCCGAATTGGATTTGTTCTGCTTTTTATATACTGGAGATACTTGGGGTATTTTTCCACATAATGAGGAAAAGCCATTGTTGTAACTGTATTGAAATAGTTTGGCGAGGGATGTGGCAAGTTATGGAGCATAAGTTTTCAGTACTATTGCCAGAATGTTGTCAGAGTATGGACTCTTTGGAGAGTATCCAGTATCTCCAATCGTTTCTGGTTATCACGTGGACGGAATCAAATTGGTTGATGACTGGTAACAGAATTGCTGACGACCACTGGAGGAGGCTGAAATGGATCATCCACTCAGCACTTCTATCTGAAGGTTGTTGCGAATGCATCAGCCTTATCTTATACACTGAAGTGCTGGGCTCTTCCATCATGGAGGAAGGGGTTATTTGTGGAATCTCTTCCTCCAGTGAATTGTTTAATTGTCCATAACTATTCTCGACTAGAAGTAGATAGACTGCAGAGCTGAGATCTGAACCGTTGCTTGTGGGATAACTGAGCTCTGTCTATCACTTACTGCTTATGCTGTTTGGCACGCGCGTTGTCCTATTTGGTGGCTTCACCAGGCTGACACCTCATTGTCAGGTATGCCTGATGCTGCTCCTGCCATCCTGCACACTCCACTGAAACAGTGTTGATCCTCTGGATTGATGGCAATTGTTGCGAGGGGGATATGCCAGGCCATGAGGTTGTGCAGGAGTATAATTCCACTGCTACTGATGACCCACAACACCTTATGGACATCCAGATTTGAGCTGCTAGATCTGTTCGAATTCTGCCCTATTCAGCACTGTGATAGTACCACCCAAAATGGTGGATGTTATTCTCAATGTGCAGGTGTGACTTTGTCTCCACAATGACTATGCGGTGGTCACTCTTACCGGTACTGTCATGGACAGATACTCCTGCAACTGGCAGATTAGTAAGGCTGTGGTCAAGTATGTATTTTCCTCTTGTTGGTTCCTTCACCAACTGCTGCAGAACCAGTCTAGCAGTTATATCCTTTGGGATCTGGCAAGCTCGATCAGAAATGCTGTAGCTGAGATACTGTTGGTGGTGAATATTGAATTCCCCCACCCAGAGTACATCTTGCGTCCGTGCTAACCTCAGTAGTTCCTCCAAGAGTTGGTCAGCATGGAGGAGTACTGATTCATCAGTTGCGAGAGGCTGGTACATGGTAATCAGAAGGAGGTTTCCTTTCCCATGTGCAAACTAATGCCATGAGACTTCATGGGATACGGAGTTACCGTTGAGCACTCTAAGAACAACTCCATTCCAACTGTATCCCACTGTGTCGCCACTACTGCTGTGACCGTCCTGCTGATGAGACAGGAGACACACGGTGAAGGTAATGGGGAGTCTGGGACATAGTCATACTCATAGAATCATACATTACAGACAATGTCAGGCTATTACTTGATGAGTCTGTTTATTTCTATTCACTGTTTCCTGCCAGCTGTCCCATTCTAGAAACATGGCCATATATTCGCCCCAATCCACACAGATTTGATTTTGCAAATTGGGCTTGGAGCTTTACCAACATTTTTCTAAAAATCAAAATGTTTTACATCCATTGCTTCTCTTTCATTTGTCTCCCAGTTTGTTTCTCAAACATCATTCCCATTTCATAAATCTACGTTAGTGTTGTCTATGGCCATTCATTTCAGCCACAATAATTTCTGCTAAAACATTTACTTACTATGTTCTATGTTCCATGTACTCTATCATTTTCCTCCACCAGACTCGGTTTTCCTTGTATTGTTAGAAAGTTTTGTGAAGACAGAACTGAAGTAGTGGCTTCATAGTTCTGCCATTTCCCTGTTTCCCATTCTCTATTCTCTGGTTTCAAACTGTAAGGAAACTGCACTTGTTTTCTCATATTTCTCACATTGACACAATTTAACAAGCTATTACAGTTCACTCTTATAACCCTTATGAATATAACTCTTCAGAAACCCATCCATTCCTGCCTTAAACTGCTCAATAATTGACCTTCCACACCATACACTCACAGGAGCATGGACTCTGTGCCAACAGAAATACAGCACGATCTATACTAGTCCCACTTTCCTCCAGCAGGCCCACAGCCTGGAATGTTATGACACTTCCAATTACTCGTCCATGTGCTTTTTAACGATTGTGAGGTGATCATTCCCCTCTCAGGAAGTAATCCCAGAACCCCACACTCCGAGGTGAAAAAATATTTAAATCCTCTCTGAACCTCAAACTCTTCACTTTAAAAGTGTGCTCCTTTGTTCTTGACCCTCTCACTAAAAGGAACAGCTGCTGTCAATCCACCCTGTCCATGTCCCTCATAATCTTATCCTTCTGAATCACTGACTCCTCAGCTTTCTCTGCTCTAAAGTAAACAACCCGAGTTCAGCCAGCCTCTCTCCATAGCTGATATGCTCCATTCCAGGGAACATCCTGGTGAATCACCTCTGCACCTTCTCCAGTACAATCACATCCTTCCTGGAATGTGGCTCCCAGAACTACATACAATACTTCATTTTGGCCGAACCAAAGCCCTGTATTGCTCTTATAATCTACACCCTGGTTAGGAAACGCTACACCCAAGGTCCAATTCTTAACTAGTCCATTAACCTGTCCAGGAGAAAGTGAACACTGCACTTGGTGGAGATCAGAGCTTAAAAAAATGCGTTGCTGGAAAAGTGCAGCAGGTCAGGCAGCATCCAAGGAGCAGGAGAATCAACGTTTCGGGCATAAGCCCTTCTTCAGGAATTTGCCCGAAATGTCGATTCTCCTGCTCCTCTGAGGCTGCCTGACCTGCTGCGCTTTTCCAGCAAAAAATTTTTAAGCATTATCCTGTCCAGTCACATTCAGGGATGTGTGGAGAAGCACAATCTGAGCTTCCTAGTGTGCTGCCATTCATTGAGTCCTCCCCTGCCTGGTTCCATCTCCCAAAGTGCATAACCTCATATTTATCAGGGTTACATTCCATCTGCCATTGATTTGCCCATCTGACCATTCCATCTGCATCTTCCTGTAACTTAAGGCCTTCCTCCTCACTGCTAACCACCCAGCCAATCTTTATGTCAAACATACACTAACTTATCACACCTCCCCCACTCTCCACCGAACCCACTCCACATTCACATAGTTTTTTTTAATGAAAAACACAAACAATAAGGGACACAACACTGATCCCTGTGGTACACCAGGGGACGCTTGTCTCCAGTCACACAAACAGCCTTCTCCCACCACCCTCTGCCTCCTGACGCTAAGACAATTTTCCTTGTAACTTGTCAAGTTATCCTTCATATTGTGAGATTTTACTTTATTTTTTAGTTTCCCAGCTGGAAATTTGTCAAATTCCTTCCCACAAAACTAAACAATCGACCTCCTTAAACTAATTCAATCAAACCCATTGGATGTGACTTCCTTCTGATAAAGTCAAGGTGATTATCCCTGATCAAACCTTGTGACTCTGATTGGAGTTCAATTTTCTCCTTCTCTATTTTCTCCAGTAGTTTCCTTAACAGTGATCTAATACTCGTTCGTCTATAGTTCCCTGGTCTATCTCTTCCACCCTTACTGTGAAGTGGAATCGTATTAGCAGTTCTCCAGTTCTCTGGCACCTCCCTTATGGTCAGATTCTAATTAAAATATTCAGTCATGGTCTTTCCTCCCTTGACCCCAACAGCCGCCTGTGATACAACTCATTCAGACAGGGAGATTGGTCCAAATTTGTACAGAACAAAGTCTCAAAATCCTGTTCGTATGTTACGTCAATCTGTTCAAGAGTTGTCCAGCCCATCTTTTTGAATTCTGTACCTGCATCCTTCTTCTCCCAAGTAAAATAAATGTGAAGGTCTCATGTAACAATCCATCAATGTTCTCCAATTTGACAAACAGATTGCCCGTTTGGTTTCGACCAGACACTAACTGTTTGCTGATTATTCTGTTCTACTTGTCCGTGTAGAATATCATGGGATTCTCCCAGATCTCGCCTACTTGTACTTCTTCATGTCCCTCTGTTCATTAGTCCTTTCGATGTTTCTAAGATTCACTACAATCACCTCTCATGTTTCGAAAGTCGAGATTACAGGCTGAGTTACCCCATCAGACAACCTTGCCAACTTAGGGGTTAATTTGGAGAATACCTTTTGCAGTTCCTCTGTAGTCATTATATTCTTTCTTAGATTGGGACTCCGAACGATACACAATATTCTATGTTTAGTCTCACCAACACTCGATGCAACTGGTGCACGACATCCTCTATTCTCCAATTACATTCACATGAATTTTTACTTCCCCATTTGCATATGTTCTTCCCAATACCTCTCGCTTTAAATCGCTTTAACTTTTCTTCTGAGCTCAGTGTGTGAGTTCTTTTAAAAAAGCTCATGAATATCCAACTATACGTTATCCATTGGTTCTTCATTGCCTATGTCCACAAGAATCATCTTCAAACCATTCCAAAAAATGTGTGCCACTTCTGGTTTTCCTTTCATCGGTACACTCTCACACTCCACAGTTATGTTGTTACCTTCTAAATATCTAGTAGCATGTTCTTTGTAATCGAGTCCACCAGACATCCGACTGCGGATGACAAGATAACTGGTCTGTAGTTCACCATTCCCAAATCCATCCTTTCTTAAACTGTTGGATAATATTTATAACCTTTGCCTTATCCAGTTTGGCTGAATGCCTTTCGGGAATGTGTCGGAAAATAAAGTGAAAATCCGCGATGCAATCAACATGTCTATTGCTGCTTCCTCTGAAATTTTTGAATGAAGTACATCTAGTCTGTCAGATTTATAAATACTCAATCCAGCTTTCTTTTCAAAGATGACCTCAACATTGATAAGAATGATCTTAGACTTTATTTACACAAGTCTCATGGTCACTTGGTATTTCTGGGAGAATTTCTGGATATTCTTCCATGAAGATAGACACAAAGAAACTGTTTCTTTCCCCTGCGATTTCTCTGTTCTAAGCAATAAATTATCCTGAACGCACACCAACTGTTCCACATTTGACCTTGTTTTTATTTTTTTCATACATTGATCGACGCTTTTTAGCAGTCTTTGTGTTTTTCTTTCATTTGCACGCTTTTTCTCTTTCTGATTTTCTTCTCAGTTTCTTGGTCATCCTTTGCTGGGTCCTACATCTCTCTGAATCCACTGGCTTACTGCAACACTTGGCATTTTTCTAAGCTGCCTCCTTTCATCTGATAGGTAGATGAAGGTGGGGTTGAAAGTGATAGTCGGAGAGAAGGGTGGACCAGATTGATAGGAAGGAAGGTGGACACATAGGAACATTCAAAAGGGCGGTGCTGACTTGGAAGGTTGGAGTGAGATAAGGTGGGATTAGGGGAAATGGGGAAATGGGGAAATCCACTATGATCCCCTTTGGTTGGAGGATCCCAAATCAGAAGAGGAGGCTTTCTTCCTCCAGGCTTCTGGTGGCTCAGGTTTGGCAATAGAGCAGGCCCAGGACCCTTATGTCCTTGGTAGAGTGGGAATGGGAGTTAAAGTGCTCAGCCGCAAGGCAATGGAGTTGTTCAATGTGGCTGTCCCAGAGATGTTCTCTGAAATAATCCACAAGTTGACCTCCTGCCTCGCCAATGTAGAGAAGACCACATCGGGTTTAATGGATGCAGTAAATGAGGCGTTCTGTCTCCCTTCGTCACCTATCATCTTCATCTATCTATCGTAATCCCAGCTACCTCCCCCTGGCGCACCCCCTTCTCATTTATTTCCCAGCCCCCTTGGCCAATATGCTTAATTCCTGATGAAGGGCTTATGCCCGAAACATCGATTTATCTGCACTTAGTATGCTGTCTGATTGTGCTTTTCCAGCACCACACTCTTCGACTCTGATCTCCGGCATCTGTAGTCCCCACTTTCTCCTCACACCCTCATGGCTTGCATCACTCAGATTTATAACAGTTACTTCAAATAAAACAAAAACTGTTGTGTACTCAAACATCATAAAAGAAAACCAATACATTATGGTCACTGTTCCCAAAAGGTCCTTTCCAGCAAAAATTTCAATTAGCTCTTCTGATCATTCAACACCAATTCCTAAATAATCTGATCTTGAGCTCAGTGCTCGACATACTGTTTATGTAAAACATCTCACACGTGGTCACGAAATCCATTTTTCCCAGCAATGGTATTCAATTGGGTTAACACAGTTTAGATATAATTTAAACAGTACATTATTACTGCAGTACCCACAAATGTGAATATCTCATTTCCTGTTTTATAACATGCCCAACATTTGTATTGCAGGTTTCAATTTGACATATAATTCCCATCAATGTTTGTTCCTCCTTGCTGTTTTTGTGCTCCACCTTACTAGATTCTGTGGAATCTGACCGACGTGGGCTGTGGGGAGATTAATGGTAGAGATCATCTCGCCACATCATTTATAATGTTCTCAAACTTTAATTTCTCCAGATCTCCCGTGATGCTGTGGAATGGAGAAGGATAATGATCTTCCAACAATGCTTTGTATTCCCCCAGAGAGCTGAGACAGCTCTAACCTGGGAGGGAACCTTACAGCAGGCTGGTAAAGTGTTGCTGCTGCTGTGCAGGGTCTTAGTGAGTTCACATCTGGAGAAGTGTGTACAGATTTAATCTCTTCAATGAAGAAATTATGTGGTATATTGGAAACAGCTCAGAGATGATTCCTGCATGAAGGTGCTAGCTTATAACGAAAGGATGGTCAGGTTGACCCAGTAGCCATTGGAGTTTACAAAAATTAAGGATGATCTTATTTCAACATAGATGATAGAAGGAGTCAACAAGTGAAGTGAATTACGCAGATAGTGGAGGAATCCATTCCGTTCTCCAGCCTGTTACACAGGAACAACAGAAGGATATTCCGGCCTTTGAGCCTGTTACACTAAAACAGGACGAGGCTATTCAGCCCCTGGTGCCTGATGTACATTTACAGAAGGATGTCAATCAGCCACTGGAGCCTATAACACTCGACCCAGAGTAGGCCATGCTACACCAGTATCATGTAACAGAGCAACAGGATCGGTCCATTCAGCCTCCTCAAGTCCGTAACATAGGAACTGGAAGAGGTCACACAGTGACTGGAGATTGTTACACTGGGATATCAGGAGGCCATTCAGACCCACCGAGCCGATATCAAGGGAATTGGACAAGGATAAAAACTATCTGACACTTCTTTCATGATAAAGGAAGAGGTCATTCAGACACGTCTGTAGTTTGGGAACAAGAGAAGACCAATCACTCCCTCGGTCCCATCTCCAGGATACATGCGGACACCGTTCACTATCTCCACCTGTTATGGAGAAGTATGACAAGACCCATCAGCCCCTCAATATATTACACTGCAACGGGAAGATTCCATAATAACCCACCCCTCTAACGCATCAACGGGAGGAGGTCATTCTGGCCTTGGAGATGACAACATGTGAACACCAGAAAGACGTCACCCCATCGATTTTGTACACCAGCAGAATGCTGAGTCCAGTCAGCCACACATGCCTCAAGCAGCAATTGGAGCAGATCTCTTAAAACCTTTTGCCGATTAAACAGGATTCAAAGAAAACGTAAACGTTTTTGAAAGGGAAGAAATCATAACTGTATACATTTGGGAGGAAAACGTAACGATAAACTATTGTAATTTAAGACAATTACTAGAATCCATTGTTGAGGACATTTGCAAAGTTAAACCACAATCTTTCGGAGTCAACGTGGTTTTACAAAGGACAAATCAAGTTTGAAGTGTTTGCTTGAGTTACTTAAAGATGTGACAAGCAAGGTGGATAGTAGGATTCCTGGAGATGGAATGTATCTGGTCTTCCTGAAGGCTTTGGATATATTGCTTCTCCAAAGAGTAAGTGGTAAGATCAGACAACATGGGTTTAGGAGTAATTTATTGGCTTGGATGGAGGATTGGTTATCCAACAAAATGGAGTCAGATGGAATAAATGTGTCATTTTCTTTTGGCAAATGCAATTTGTGGGGTGCTATTGATTTCAGTACTCTTTTGAGATCGATAGTATTACTGTACTCAGTTGACGGGATAGAAAATACGATACCACATTTTCAGATGACACTAACATCGGTGGGAAATTACATCGGAGTGATAATGCAAGAGATTTTAAAACATATGGATAGGTTGGGTGAATGGGCCAACATTTGGCAATGAAAGTTAAAGTGAATAAATATGTGGCTATTCAAGTTGGCCCGTATAATAGAAAGACAAATGATTATCTAAATGGAGGGAAAGTTCAAAGTGCTTAGGTGCAGAGGGATCTGGGTGTCTGCTTGTGTATCACAGAAAACCTGCCTGTGGGTACTGCAAGTTATGAGAAATGCAAGCATAATTTCAGTGTTTATTTATAAAAGGATAGAGTAGAAAGGTAGGGAGTGTTGGTGTAGCTACGCAAGGCGTTAGTGAGGCTACAACTGGAGTACGGTTTGGGTGTCCTGCAGAATGAGGTATTTCCATTGGAGGCAATTCAGAAGAGCTTCATTAGATTGATTCCATATTTGAAGTGTTTGTCTTATGAAAAGAAAATGAGCAAGTCAGGCCTATACTCTCGAATTTATAAGAATAAAAGGAGATCTCATTGAGGGATGTAAAATGCTAAAAGTAATTGAAAGTGTAGATGTGGAGTGGATCTTTTTCAGGTGGCGCAATCTACAACAAGAGACTAGAGTTTTAGGGTGGAGAGATGGCAGAAGAGTGGAACAGAGGCCGCGATGACATCAGCCATGATTATATTCAATGGCGGAGCAGGTTCGAGGGGTTGGATTCCTACAGAAGCTCCTTGTTCTTATTCAACCCTTCGACTGTGTTGCACAGGAATGGGGGAGGCCTGGGTATCATACCGGAAGCAGGCACTCAAGATACATCAGTCTCAATCAGTTAGAGAGAATGTAACCAGTAGGGTCACACAGTGACCGGTGCTGGGTCCTCAACTATTTACAATCTTTACTAATGATCAGGAGGATGGAACAGATACACAGATGCTGAGTTTGGTGATGTCGCTGGTGATAAGCAAGAGATTAAGTTATCAAGCGAGGGCGGAGGGTCTACAGATAGATTCAGAGTGGTAAAGGCAATAGATAATAGTTTGGCAGGTGGAATATAACATGATATAACCTGCCATTTCATTTACAGTAATAATGAAAGGCAATATGTGACTGCAATGGAGAGGGATTACAGGGATTAATGATACTGTGTACTGGGGGGTTCATTCAGCCCCGTTCAGACATGGGAGGTTTTGCTCCATCCCTGATCGTCTGCTCCCTGACAGTCCAAGTGACCCCATTGCTCTCCGTACACATGGACTACTTTGATGTGGTTGATTGGTGGTGGGGCTGATGTTTTGAAACGTGCATCAAGGGGACAGCCTTTATCCAAGATATATTCATTTCTTTCCAAGTGGAGACCCAATGACGGTGGGAATTTCTGACTGCTTCTGAATGAAGAGGCCGTGACTGCTGCCAGGACAGTGGGTATTCACCAACATGATGTACTATGCATGGACACACTGCAACATTAATAGAGAGAGAACTCCTTCAGTTCCTCTACCTCTCCCCATTGACATGGCTACTCCGCAGATGCCATGCACACCATCGGGAATCTCATTATACTGGATACACTAAGCTGCTCCCTGCTGTCTGAGAAACAATGTAATACCTCATCCACCATATATATCCTCCATCACCGAATGGTGACACCGTTGTGGAGATACTGGGAAATGAAGGATATGTTACCCACTCCTGCCTGGAAAGTTCTGGATCATAGAAGCTGAATGAAACAGTGAACCTAACAGCCACTGGCAGCACCATCCTCCCCCTGGTGTGAGGCTGCAGGTCGTGTTGAAGGAGGTGACACCGCTCTGTGACCAGCTCCTTGTTCAGTCAGGGTCCCCTCACACTCTGCTCCTGGGTTAAGTGGAGCTTGGGAAGCTGGTCACGGAATACTTGGGGTGGATACAGCAGATCCCTTTCCCCACACACACTCACTGCGTGGTTTCAGAGCTCCCCCTCTCTGCAGCCTCTGCTCCATTTGTTGTTCATGTTACAGACCCAGATGCTGTAACTACAGTCCCCAGGCTCCATCCAAAGTTGGGTCACCAAATCCTCTGGTCTCCCTGAATGTCTGAGGCAGCTCACAGCACAACCTCCAGCAAACCATCTCCAGCCCCTCCACTAACTTTTCAATTACAGGAGCAGTCAGAAACCCCTCGGCTCCAAGTGTTGTGGACCAGACCAGATCCCCGCAAAATGTTTTAAGAAGGCCGCTTAGACCCAAACCTTTCCTTATTTTAAACATAGATGTGAAGTGTGCGTTCCAGATATGTTGTGACTGGCCAAACCTCTCGACATTTAGCAAAACATAATCTATTCAAATGTTTTATTTAAAATCCAAACGAAGAAAATAATATTTTGGGATAGCTTATATATTGGAACACTTACACATACAATAGATACCGTACCTTCTTGGTATACACCGCTTGGCACAAAGATATATTCAAATACAGATCCTTGCATGCAGTTTTCTGATCCTGGAGAAATCAACATCAACAGAGATCTCAGAGAGAAAAGCAGCTGGGGATCATGTATTGGAACTTCCAACCCTTCGAGGATCCCCAACAGCTTCTGAATGCTGCAGATAAAAACAAAACGAGAAAACCTGGTCTGGGAGAGCTGGCCACTGCCCTTCGATTGTTACCACCATTTAATGAAACCTAAAGGCCTCCTCAGTTATTTCCTTAAACTGTGTTCAGACAGCAGTTCGGCACCTCTGCCTTTATAACCTCCCTTCAAAAACAACCTGAGAGAACATAACCTCTTTACAGTGATAGTAAACTCACAACTCACCTTTAATAAAATGATACATCAATATGCAAAGATGGATTAATTTTAGACCTCCTAATCGTCCTCTATTAGCAGACTGAAATGTATATATACTACATTGACTCTGAGAATACAAATGTTCACAACTAGCTTCGATTTCAGTCATTTTACTCCTGCCACAGAATGCCTTTGTCTTTCTTCATCCAAGTCTCTGCAACGTGTCAAATCTTTGGTTTCTCGAATATCAACGGTATAATTTCAAATTGAATGGCAGCAATAATAAGCTCAATCGAAACAGACTGGTATTCTTCTCCCTAAACTTCTTCAAAAACTTTAAGGGGTCACGATCAGTGATAAAGATTTGTCTCGGGTATGTTATTGGCAATTTAAATGCTGAAATGTTGTAATGCCAACACCAAGCTCAAAGCCTCCTTCTCCATTGTGGAATAAATCTGTTGATGTTTCCACTGGACGCTCCAACCACACATTACGTAATGGAGTACTTCTCATCTCTCCAATAGTCCCTCTGAATGGCATAGCTCCTCATGTCTCAGCATAAAAGAATTACATGCCTCTGTGCCTCTTAATGCTGTAACCCCTTTACCTGCTACTCCTGGCCTATGCCAATAAACCTTACTCTCACAGGGATATGTTTTAAGAAGATCTCACACATTCTTCTCAATCCCTCACAGAAACCAGACTTTGATTTCTGAACCAAATCATTCTCATCAGCCATTTCAGCTTCTAATCTTGCCGTTTTAACTCTCTGCTCTTCCACACGAGTTCTCACGACTGCAGGAAGTGAATTGTTGTACTTCTCCAAAATAAGAATCTCTCTAAGAGTGCCATTGGTTTGCTCTGTGTTTAATACCCTTCCCACTTTTCAAAATTACTTTATTCGATTCTTTCAAACTCAATGTGCGTTTAACCAGGGACACTATTTTAGATTCCTGAAACAATGTCTGTCGGCTTCTGGCACAAGCTCATATGCACTTCCGATGGCCTTCTTCACCTCCTCCTACTCCCCAGACACCGCCTCCGATAGGGATGCAAATATCTATCAGCTTTGTTTGAATCAACTAAATCCACATGGTCACTGGGCACTGCATTTGTTTAGCCACTTTCTCAAATGGAATTAAAAAGGCTCCCCCATTCTTCTCATCAAATTTAGATAATGCCTGGGTTTATTTAAACAGATCTCCATCAGGCCTTTGGCTACTATAGCGTTGCTCATCCTCACTATCTTTCTTATCCAGCCTACCGTCTACCTTCATCTCAACTTTCCTCTATAATTACTACTTTTGAAGTTGAAGCTCTCTGCTTTTTTCTCTCTTTTTCTTTCTTTCTTCTTCATTTCCTTTTCTTTTATTTCTACTTTTCATCATAATTCAAACTGTTTCAATTCCTTTTCATGTTCAAGGTGCCTCATTTGAAATTGAATTCTAGCCATTTCCAAAGAGTCTGATGGCGGTTCCACCAAATGTAATTGCCGAGCTCTAGCTGTAATTATCTCTCATTTTCTCACAGACAAACACAGCCCCAACTCCAGCTTGTCTGTCAATTCCTACAGCTTTGCCTTCATTACCTTTTGTAAAACCCCCAACTTCACTTCTTCCACACCCAGAGAACTCTTAATGACTGAAATAATCTTTATACACAAAACACTGTTTAAATCAGCCGAATTCAACATCCGGAACCAAAGACACTAACAACTTCCATACGTAACTTTTGAACCCAATACTCTCTCGGTGCATACTCTCCAGTGTCTGCATGAGCTTATTCTGGATGCTCTGGTTTCCTCGAAAACCCAAAGTTGTGCATGTCAGGTGTATTGGTCGTGGTTAGTTGTTCATAGTTTTCAGGGATGTGTGGGTTATGTGCCTTAGTCGGTGTAAATGTGTAATAATAGGGTAGAGGAATGGGTCTGGGTAGGTTACTCCTCGGAGGGTCGGTGGTGACTTGTTGGGTCGAATGCCCTGTTTGCGGACTGTAGGGATTGGAATTCTAAACCCAATTTGGTATTATCGATATAGAACCAGACAAGAGTCCAGAGTTTGTTATAGACCAACCAGACTGACTCAAACTAGTTTAAGGAGGTAGTTTGGATGCAAACCTTTTCTTATTTTGTAGGTAGATGAGAGTTGGGTGTTCCAGATGTGATGGTACTCGTCAAACCACTCACCATTAAGCAAAACACAACATACTTAAAGACTCTAATGAAAATCCATACAAAATGAAGAGGAATTTAGAATAATTTTACTATTGGAAACCATAACCGAATAATGGATACAGTACCTTCTACAAATGAACTATTCCAATATACCAACATCCCATAAACACATCTCTTGGAAAAATGGAACATTCAGACATACATTCTTGCATACAGTTCTCCAATTCAGGAAGAAACAGCATCAAGTCAGGTTTCAGAGAGTAGCAGCTGGGGATAAGTTACTAGGCCGTTGTTACTGCTATTTATTATAAACCATAAAAGTGTCGTAAGTTATTTACTTGAGCCATTTTCAGTAGGCAGTTTGGCCTTTAAGAGCTCTTATTTAAAGAAAGGAGAAGATAATCTTTTTTTAAAAGTGACAGCATTGTCACACACTTTAGATCCCTGGCCTTTTATTTGAGGGGCTTCCTCGATCAGAAGGTCACCTGAGAGGGACAAATACAGGTACAGACCAAGTTACAAGGATGTGCCTCATAACTTCTGAAACATCCCTGTCCATGGACCATCACATGGGACATACCGGGAAGTGAAAAACAGCCTGACACACACCATTTCCCTGTATCTGAGCTTCACAATGCCAGCACTCGATACACTAGAGATCCATAAACAAAGGCCAGGGAAAGAAACTGAGGGACAGAAAGATTCACATTAAAGACAGAAAGAGACAGTTAATTAACTGAAAAGATGTTGTGGAAATATGGGGAAAAAGACAGGGCAGTGGGACTAACTGGAGAAGTGAGAATCTTCGAGAGTAAACTTAAAAGAATGAGAACATTGAATAAAGGCATTGTCAGATCAGCTGGAATGGTTTGTTACATCAAATTCTGAATCTGCTTCACAGAACACCACAAACAACATAAACTGGGAAAAGATGACAGCCCAGCACGGAGAGCTGTGCAGACGATGCTAGTGTGTTGCTCAGTAAACTGCACTATCTGCCCAGCATAGAGAGTATTGCAAACTTTACTGTCATATGGTAACTATACTCGCATCAAATTACTGCAATGTCGACAATGAGAAGGTTTGCTGTGTGTGTGTTCATCAGAGACTGAGAGAGAGTGTGTGTGCGGGATTGGCGTGGTTGAATGCGAAACTCATTGTTTGAGAAGGAACGCACAGGAAACTATTTTAAATAAGAACAACTGGCAGGCTTTTTGTTAATCAACAGAGAGAGAACGAGAGAAGTTTCATGGACAGATACGGTAAAGTGTTTGAGAATGTCAAAATAAAGGTATTACCAGAAAAAAACAGCAATATACATCAGCGTGCACATGAATGACAGATGGATGGGAGTTTGGTGTGAGTTCGAATCAGATTTGCTTCGGCAGGTTTGAAGCCGGGAGCGTCAGCAGCAGATTATTGGCTTTGTTAAGACTTTATTTCATAGCTCAAGGTTCAAACAGCAGCTGGACTAAACCAGTGAGATATATTCTGGAGTGGTGAGTATTTCAAGTTAGAAATGGTCAGGATATGGTGTCATGAATCAGCTCATAGTCAAAGGGATCTCCTACAGTTGTGACTTGTCTGCTTCAGTCGCAGATATTGGCCAGGGATGGGATGGAAACAGTGGCAGGAAGTGGAGTTTGTAACCAGAGCAGTAGAGAGTGACCTCCCTGCTCTTAATATTTAAATAACAAAGGCAATGATACAGTAAATTGTAGTTCTCTGCTGGAACTGAGTAGGTCAACATAGAGAGTAACACTGCCAGCTCAGAGAGGGAGACAGTCATTGAACACATGCATTGATGTAGTTAGTAGTGGTCTGTAGAGTAAATATCTGGAATGAGAGTTTCAACAGTAAAATAATAGTGGCAAGGAGTGTAGACGATATAAAAGAACAGTAATACAGTCATAATCGGTTTTTAGATCAAAAACATCTGGACGTTGACACTGACCAGGAACACCAACGATAACCAGGAAAGTATAATAAAAATATTGAATAATGAGAAGAGCATAATAGATCCGCCATGATAATGACGACCAATAACATTCAGAAAGATACCAAACATAAATGTATAAACTCCTATCTATTGTTGGAACTTGCCAGTCTAATGTTTCCAGATTCTGATACATTTTTGGAACATTCCAGTCTCATGTTCTCAGATACTGATCTCTCCTCCCCCTCTCTCTGGGTATGCTGTTCCCTGTCAGTGCTGTCGGTGATGCTCCCGCTCATGTTATGGGATAACACATTGAACGGCGCCCATTTATCATTAAAAGATGGAAACCCTCCACTGAGATAATTAGAATCCATGGAGATTGGCATTAAGCACAGTCACTGAACTAACACTGGGAAAATTAGCAAAGGCTACGAAAACGGATGAATGGGCACTGCAAAACAATCAACAGACAGGAGGGTTCGCTCCCAGTTGGGGAACACTTCAGTGGTCCAGGATATTCAACCTCGGACTTTCTGGTGACCATCCTTCAAGGCGGACTTCAGGACTGACAGCAGCGAAAAGTGGCCGAGCAGAAGCTGATTACAAATTTCGGTTCCCATAGGGAGGGCCTCAACTGGGTCCTTGGGTTCATGTCACATTGCAGGTTACCACCATTGTACTATACACACACACACAGGCACTCCTATACACACACATACGTACGGACACATAAGTACACAGACACGCACACAGACACACACACCCTTACAGACACACACACTCTCACAGGCATCCGCTCAGAGACTTAGACCACGCTACACTCATGCATACACATATATACTCTCTCTCACTGATACTCAAGTCCCGCACCCCAGACACACACACACTCCCACACTCACACATGCAACCCCTCACAGACTTAAGACACTCTACATCACTACACACACATATATACTCCCTCTCACACTCACAACCCCCAACTAAGAGAAACACACACATACAAACCGACAAAGACCTACAGACACACATATATCTTATGTGGTGAATTTGTACTTGCAGAGTTACATTGTACTTTGCTCAAAAACTGCATGCATTCATGTAGAACTCTGTTATCTCACTTTTCAGATTAGAATCAATCCAAACATTATGGTATAGACAGAGAACAAAGGGGCAAACACCTTCAAAATATTGTCTAACTAATACTCGTTGTTACTGCTAACCTGAGAATGCAACTTTAAAAGAAAAAGGTTTTATAATTTACACATGAAAGAAATGAAGCTATCATGATCTTCGAACAGATGAAAGACTCAACAAACAATCAAGGTATTTTTCAATGGATAATTTCAGTTACATCACACTGAAAATTTTTGCGATAAATCCTGTGCCTTAGAAGTGTGTCCTCCACTATCACCTGATGAAGGAGCAACGCTCTGAAAGCTAGTGTGCTGCCAATTAAACCTGTTAGATGAAAACCTGGTGTTGTGTGATTTTTAACTTTGTACACCCCAGGCCAACACCGGCATCTCCAAATCATGACTAAACAAACAGGCTCAGTTAACCAGTTCCACACCTCATTTTTCATATCACTATAAAAGGGAACATTTACTGGGTTTGGATGGAATGGATGAGGGTTGCTGAGGGATGGACCAAAAATCTTTAAATCTTTCGAATCTTTTTTAAAAACTTGTATATGAGAGTATTAAAAGGCACTGCAGTGGTCTATATGTGTTCCACTCTGTTTATGAAAAGAGGCAGGTATAAAATAACAGATCAGTTGCATAAAAACAAGTCAGGTGGGCAGGTTTCTGGATACCTTAACCCAAAGTATAATACTTATTGACCAGTATGAGGCTACTCCTGGTTTTAAGTGCCCTGTTATCGAATCCTTTCATAACCTTGAGACAGAGCATTGAGATTGCTGCTCAGCAAAATGCCGAAGCAATTCTGTCCCTATGGGCCTCTTACAAAGGGATACGAGAAGGCCATTCAGCCCATATTAGCCTGTTGCTACTTGAAAAGGTGGAAATCTAGAATATTGTCACATTTTGCCAACAGAATCATTCAAAACGAAGAGATAAGTCACTGCAGCTGTATGAGGTGTTACTGAGACGGCACCTGGAGTACATTGTGTTGTTTGTGTTTCTGTAACTGAGAAAGGATGGACCTCCATCAGATACAGTTTACCGGCTGCTCGTAATCCACGGGTTGCTGTGGCATTTAATGTCTCGGGTCTGTTACACAGGGACAGGAGGAGGCCATTCAGCCTTTCCAGTCTTTAAGAGAGGGCGTCGAGGAGCCCATTCAGCCTCTTGAGCCTGTTACAGAGAGGCAGGAAGTGTTTATTTAACTTCCAAGTCTGTTATGCCTAAATATTAGTTTTAAATTAGTTGTGGAATAGGAAAGACCTGATGTAAACATTAAAGTTCTAACTTTGAACAAGGCCAATTTTGAAAGTATTAGGTGAGCCCTCTGAAAGGCTGATTGGAATACCCTATTCACAGGTAAAGTGATGGTTGTAAAATACAAGGCCAACAAAACTTGGTTTCAGAGAGTCCAGAGCCAACGTCTTCCTATTAGTGAGAGGGGCAAGGCTGGTGCGTGTAGCAAGTGCTGGATGGCTCGAGATATTGATGGTCTGGTCAAGGTAAGGAAGTAGGCATATGTCAGGTAAACAGAGCTGAGATCAAGTGGATCCCGAGAGGTGTGCAAGGGCAGCAAGTGTACAGTCAATGGGGAAATCGGGCCAGAAAAATGTGGACAAGGGCTGGCTTTAGAAATACGGTTAACGAAGCATTGAAGAAATTATACAAATTCTTTAATGTCAAAAGATTAACGAGGGAGAGGATAGGGCCCCTTAAAGATCAGTAAGGCTACCTGTGCATGGAACCACACGAGATTGGAGGGATACGAAACATGTATTTCTTCTCAGTATTTAATGTGGAGGAGGTTACAAGAGCGAGAGAATGAAGAAATATATAGTGATACCTTGAAAGTGTCTATATTACAAGGAGGTGCTGGATATTTTAAAACACATAAAGGTGAACAAATCCCTGGGACCTGAGCAGTTGTGTCCCAAATATTTGTGGGAAACTAGAAAAGAAATTGCTCAGCCTTTTGCTGATGTATTTGCAACATTGATTTCCACAGGTGAGGTGTCAAAAGACTGGAGGGCTGCTAACATTGTGTCATTATTTAAGAAAGTAAGGGGAAAAAAAAGGTAACTATAGATCGGTGAGCATGACGTCAATGGTGACTAAATTGTTGGAGGGGATTTTGAGGAAAAAGATCAATATGCATTTTGAAAAGACAAGAACTGAAGAGGGGCTTTGTACATTGGAGATCACGTCTCACTGACTCAGTGGAATTTTTTGAGGAAGTGATGAAGATGATTGATGAAGACAGGTCAGTGGATGTTGTCTTTATGGAATTCAGTAAGATTACCAAAATGTTCTTCATGGTAGACTGGTTAATAAGGTTAGACTGCCTGGGATCCAGGGAGAGTTCGCCATTTAGATCCAAATTTTTCTTAAATATTGGAGACAGGGCGTGACAGTGACATTTGTTCATTAAACTTGGAGACCTGTGACTAGTGACGTGCCGCAAAGATCAATAGTGGGTCCACTGCCTTTTGTCACTGATACAAATCATTTACATTTGAGTATATGAAGTATGCTCAGTAAGTTTGTAGACAACAACAAATTTGTTGGTGTAGTCGACAGTGAAGAATGATCTCTCAGACTATAATGGGACTTTGCTTAGGTGAACCGAGGAGTGGCAGATGGAGTTTATTTTAGATAAATGTGAACTATTGCATTTTGGCAAGACAAATTAAGGCAAGACACACAGGTAGGGTTCTGTCGAAAGCTGCCAATCAAGGAGAATCCATCGAAATTATCGAATTCCTACAGTTAGGAAACAGGCTTTTCGGCCCATCGAGGCCACACCGAACCTCTGAACAGTATCCTACTGGACAAACCCCTACCCTATCCCCCAACTCTGCATTTCCCATGGCTAATCCACCTCGCCTATACATCCTTGGGTACTTTACGCAATTGAGCATGGCCAATCTACCCATATCTGTATATCTTTATACTGTCGGAGGAAAACATAACATCCGGAGGAAACTCATACAGACACGGGGAGAATGTGCAAACTCCACACAGGCAGTGATTCAAGGAAGGAGTTAAACCCAGATCGCTGCGCTCTGAAGCAGCAATGCTTGTCACTGAGCTACTGTGTCACCTTGTGGGGCAGGTTCTCCGTTCCTTGAAAGTGCTGTCACAGGTAAACAGTGTAGTGAAGACGGCACTTGGTGATCTCCCCTTTATTGGTGCGTGCTTTGTGTCTAAACATTTTCATGACATGATGCATCTGTCCAGGACATTGGTTTGGCCACTTTTGTAATATTGCCTTTAATTCTGTTCTCCCTGCTGTCGGAAAGACATTGTCAAACTTGAAAGGGTGCAGAAGAGACTTAAAATAATGTTGCAGATGTTGGATGGTTAGAGCCACAGGGAGAGTTTGAACAGGCTGGGACTATTTTCAAGTGTTGAGGCTGAGGGGTGACCTTAAAGGGGTTTATAAAATCATGAGGGGCATAGATAACGTAAACAGTCAACGTCTTTTACCCAGGATAGGCGAGTCCAAAATTAGAAGACAAAGGTTTCAGGTGAGAGGAGAAAGATTTAAAAAGGAACATGAGGGACAACATTTTCACACAGAGACCGCTGTGTGTATGGATTGAACAGCCAAAAGAGGCGGTGGAGGCGGGTAGAGTTACACCATTTAAAAGGCATTTGGATGGATACATGCATGGGAAGTGTTTAGAGGGAGATGGGCCAAGTGATGGAAAGGGGGACGAGATTTATTTAGGATGTTTGGTCAGTATGGACGATCAGACCGAAAGGTATTTTTCCATGCTGTACATCTCTGAAACTCTATTCCCTCTTGAGTGTATGACACAGGAACAGGAAGAGGCAATTCAGCTTCTGAATTCTGTCAGTCAGTTTGTTTGTTCAATTACTGAGAGTAAAATACAAAAATACATCATTCATATTTTGATGGTGTTTTACAGAAACGGGGAAAGGCTTTTAGTCAAGAGAAGCTGTAAGGAATGTGAAGACGATATTCAGGCCCTCGACTCCATTCCACAGGAGCAGCAGGTGAGCACAGAGATATTGGAACCTGTCAGTCAGTAGCAGGAGGAGGACATCTACTATCGCAAACCTTGGATCAGGAGGCAGTCACTCAGCTGCTCAAGATTGGGACACAAGAACAGGACGCAGTCATCCAACTGCTTGAGATTGGGGCACAGGGACAGGAGGGAGTCACTCAGAGCTCGAAACTGGGGCACAGGGAAATCTGGAGGTTGTGAGGCCCCAGCATCATGTTATGCAGGAACAGGAGGAGGTGACTCACTCCCAACCAATATGGGACACTGGGAGAGAAGGGGAGTTTGCTTGGAACAAACAGAAATATATGAATAGGTTGCATTAGTGGTCCATTCAATCCTGCCCCACCATTCACTGTGACCACTGTGATCTGATGGTGATTCCTTCATTCCATTTTACGGAGACTCCCCTCTCTGCAGCCTCTGCTCCGTTTCTTGGTCATGTTGTAGACTCAGATGCTGCAGGAACACTCACCATGACTCATCAAGATGGATGGGTCTAACAGGATAAGTCAGAATTTGAGGGGTCCAATGACAAGAATGAAAACTCAAAATAAAGGTATTGTCAGATGTTTCATTCTCTTACATTCACAATCCAACACACATAACCAGCCCATCCATTACATATTCAGGATGGAGCACTGTGTAGATCCGGCTAGTGTACAGCTGTATGCAACCCAGCAATGTCCAGAGTGAAACTCTATGCAGCCCACACCAATGCTTGATCTATAATCCTGGACTAAATGTTCAGTGTGGGGAGCTGTGCAGTCCGCACTGGGTCATTCATATATAAACCCAGGCTGTTTCATTGTTCGGTAACACTGTATTAGATCACTGCCCAGTGTGGTGAAAAATGTAACCAATGGTGGAAGTGACAGAATGTGCAGTTCCCATCCATTTACAGCTCCATATCTGTACTGTACCTTGACAAGGGGTGCTACGAATATGAAAATCAATGTGAGGATGAGATATAAAGGGAAACAATTTAAATACCAATAGTTCTGATTAAGGCGCATATCACTCTCGTATTTAAAGTTGAAATAACTGAGATAATATCCAATGAGGTTTTGTAAACGGTACAAAGAATTAAGAGGGGGATGGTGATGGTTGCACTATAAGCCTCCAAATAATCAATGGGAATTATAGGAACAAAATTTCAGGGACACTGGCGAGACTTGCAGGAGTAATAGGGTTGTCATAATAGGTGATTTTAATTTTCCTAACATATACTGGGACTTCCAGATGGGTTAAGAACTTCGATGGAATGTAATTTGTTAAGTGTGTTCAGGAAAGCTTCCACAAGCAATATAGAGAGGTTCCTATTGGGGAAGGGACAAACTCGACCTACTGTTGGGAAATAAGTTCGGATAGGTGACGGAGGTAAAGTCGGGGATCATTTTGGGAATAGTGACTAGAGCTGTATTAGTATTAAAATAGTTATGGTAGGGACAAAATTGGTCCACAGATTCAAGTTATAAATTGGGGTAAGGCGTATTTTGTTGGAATTAGACAGGGGATTGCAGGGGATGATTGGAGTAGTTTGTTTCCAGGTAAAATGATCCCGGGCAGGTAGGAGGGCTACAAAAGTGAGATAGCTCGAGTTCAAGGTCTATATGTCCCTGTGAGGATGAAGGGAAAGTGAGGCTGGAAGAGAGAACCCTGGATAACTAGAATAATTGAGGCTCTGACCAGAAAAAAAATGAGGCGTGGCTCAGGTACAGGCAGTTCGTATCAAGGGAATCCCTGGAGGTACTCAGGGGATAGAGGAGTTTACTGAAGAAGGAAATCAGCAAGGCGAAAAGGGGGTATGAGATAGCCATGGCTGAGCTGATTAGTGCGAATCCAAATTCAGCATAGAAAAGAAAAAGAACAACCAGAGAGAGAATAGGACGCCTTAAAATCCAAAATGGGCATGCATGCGTAAAACCTCAAGAAATGGGTGAGGTCCTCAATTTCCCCTCTGTGTTTATCATGAAGAAAATCATAAAGACCTGTGACCTTTGGGAGGTTAGTTGTGATATCTTGGTACAGTCCATATCACAGTAGAGGTGCTGATGGATATATTAGAATTCATAAAGTCAGATAAATCTCTTGGTCCTGACCAGATATATGCAAGAGCACTGCAGGTGGTGAGAGAAGACAGTTCAGGGGCCAAGGACCCGGAAGACTGGGCGGTAACAAATGGAGTGCCCTTCTTCAAGGGGGGTTGCAAAGAAAAACCTGAGAAATATAGACCAGTAAGCTTCACATCTGTTTTCGGTAAACCACTTGAGAAGGTTCTGAGATATAAGATATGCATGCATTTGGAAAAACAGAGTTTGACTTGGAGCAGTCAGCATAGCTTTGTGCGTGGCAGATCATGCCTTAGAATTTTTGTTAGAGTTTTTGAGGAAGTGACCATAAAGGTTGACATGGGCAGAGTGGTGGACATAGTCTATATGGATTTCAGTAAGGCCTTTGACAAGGTTCCACATAGTAGGCCGCTCTGGAAGGTTGGATTACATGAACTCCAATGTAAACTGGCAAATTGGTGACACAATTGTCTTGACGTTATGAAGCAAATGGCTATGGTGGAGGTATGCTTGTCGGACTGGAGGCCTGCGACTAGTGGAGTGCCTCAGTGTTCGGTCCTGGGTCCATTGCTGTTCGTTGTCTTATATCAATGATTTGGACCAGAGTGCACAACACAAGGTTAGTAAGTTTGCACATGACTCGAAATTAGGAGGCATCATTTACAATGAGAACCATTATCAGAAATTGCAGCAGTACCTTGGTCAGCTGAGGAAGTGGGCTCAGAAATAGCAATTTGAAATAAGTGTGAAGTCTTACATTTTGGAAAGTCAAATCCAGGTAGAAGTTTAATGATGAATGAGAGGGCCTTAAGGAGTGAAGTGGAACAAAAGGACGTTGGAGATCAGGTGCACGGTTGGCTGAAATTTGAGTCACAGATACACAGGACAGTGAAGAAGGCTGTTGGCATACTGGCCTTCATCAGGGCATTAGGTATAGACGTTGGGACGTTATATTACAGTTGTACAGGATGTTGGTAAGGCTGCAGTTGGAGTGTTGTGTTCCGTTTTGTTCACCTTGCTCTGGAAAGGATATTATTGAACGATAAAGAGCGTAGAACAAATTTCCAAAGATGTTTCCTGGGCTAAAGGCTCTCAGTTACATGCAGAGGTTGGACAGGTTCGAACTTATTTCTTTTCCGCGTAGGATACTGAGGGGGTTCTTATTGAAGTGTAACTCTTATAAAATTATGAGAGGCGTGCATGGGGTGAATACTTCAATTATTTTCCCAAGGTTGGGGAATCGACGACTAGAGGACATCCATTAATGTTTGGAAAGGAAAAAAAAAAGTATATAAAAAGGAACCTGAGGGGTAACGTTTTTACATAGAGTGTGGTATGAATACAGACTGAGCTGCCAGTGGAAGTGATTGAGGTGGGCACAATAACAACATTGAAAAGGCATTTGGACAAATACACAGATAGGAAAGGATTAGAGGGATACAGAACAAGGGCAGGGGAATGGGGTGAGTCTGGATGGACATTCTGGTTGCCATGGTCCAGTCATACTGGGAGTCTCGTGCAATATGACTGTAAATGAGTGTGTTTTGGAGTGAAAACAGAGTGGGGGAGACTGAGAAAAAATGTAATTGAAGGATATGTTCACAGGTTTCAGAATGCTGAAATGAAGACATTTCGATAGTATCATGCAACACGGCTCAGTACTTTGAAGAATGATGAGTGAAAGGGATATTGCTGTGAGTTCAGGCAATGGAGACTTTTGGATGAGCATTTGTTCTGCAGCTTTGTAACTAGGAGTGAGGACAGCAGAGTCTTCGCCTCACTGGGCTGAATCTAACAAAAAACTATCTCAGTGCCATTTTCATTAAGTGTGACAGGGATTGTCTGCACGAGGCTGAACTACTTTCCTGGTGCTATCTTACCAAACTCATCTCATTAACTACCCACCCCACTCCATTGTGTCGCTCTCATACAATGCCAGCTCGATTCTCCCACCCATCATGACTGGAGGTACTCAAAATCGCTCGGATGCTCCTGGATATTCCATGACACTGGGCCATCTTTAAAAGGCCAAGGGGCACACGGTTGAGCTTTCTCAGTTTGCAGCTGTCCGGCACAGTTTACTCTGAGCATGGCAGATAAGGGGAAATTACATCACGGTTTTCGACAGGGTCACAGAGGTCCTGGTGGATGAGCGAGTACAAAAGGGGACCATTCTCTTCCCAGAGGGATCGCTCCACCAGACACACCGAGCCTGGTCTGAGCTCACCACCCAGCTCAGTGCAGTATCTGTGGTCTGAGTAAATGTCCAGCAAAACAGGACAAGCTTCAATAACCTTCCCCACTCTGTTAGGATAAGGGTCACCATATTCTCTCTGCTCCCTCACACTCACTGTATATCTGTTATAGCACCGGTTCCCGAACAAAGCTCATGCTCTCCCACTCTCACTACTGCATACAGCACCATCCCTCTCTTTCTCTCTGCATCTCTAATGCCCCCCACAGAGTTACAGAATATTCTGGCGAATGCCAATTATGGAATTTTCCAGATCATGTTCCAACTTATTCCCAGTTTCAGTAAAGCGGCTGTGCCCCAGTGTGTGACATGTAAGAGGATGGAGTAGAGATGTACGTTTTTCAAATCACACACAATTGAAATCCATCATGAGGCCATTCAGTACTGCAAACATGCTCCAACATTCAATACGTTTGGAGGTGAAATGATAGTTTTCTCAGCTCCACGTTACAGGAACTTTCAGTCATTCAACTCCCAGCTTCCTGTTACCGAGCAGACGATTCTCAGAAACTTTTTACCCAGTGTTTCTTCTTGCATGTGTCCGATGGCATTTCCCATGGGGACAGACTCCTCGAACAATATATTTCATCTGCTTTCGAAATTCATACAATAGTCAGCATGCTTTCCACAGACCAATCAAAAACATGCACTTAATTTACGGTTATCGATATCCAATCACAATTAGACATTCTGGTTATTTCACTTGTCTCACCTTATTGTATTCAGTAAAAGAAAGCTTCCAAAAACTTGTCTCAATGTAAAATACAATTTCAAGAAGAGAACGTTTTTATCCTCAGCCCTTATCATGACGATTATCCCAAATACACCTTTTTTGTGTCATGAATGTTTCTTTTGCCCTTTGTCTGTGACTGATTCTGTGTGTAACAGTTACACAGTCTCCCACTCAGTTGGCTGGATGGTTGGTTTGTGATGCAGAGGGAGGGCACCAGCGAAGGTTCAATTCCCCAAACTGACTGAGGTTACCATGAAGAGGATGCTCTCTCAACCTCACCCTGTCACCCAAGGTGTGGTGACATTCAGTGTAAACCACCATGAGTGATCTATCTAATGAGAGCTCTTTGGGACTCTATTCTATCAATGTTAGCATTTTAATTTTTTAAAAAAAAATTTGACTGAAAAATTGATTTTTATTATTATGTTAAAACAAAGCAAAACAACTCAAATAACTGAACAATATTTCACCCATGTGCATGTACATACAAAATAAGTTAAAGTCTATAAACGGACAGAAGAAAAACAAAAATAAACAATAAATAATAAATAAATAATACAGCTCAGAATAAGAAAGCGATAGCTCTTGTTCTTCGAGAGCATTAACTGATATACATTCATATGTTCACAATTCTTCATATTAATTTCATTAGACAATATCGTCATTGCTATATAAAAGCCATTTTTAGACTGGCAGTTAAGCCTAATCGTGATAATCCAAAAAAGATTGCTATATCTTATATAAGTCTCTGCTTTCTGGCGCACCATACAGGTCAAAACGTCCAAAGGGATATTCTCCATGATGAGCTTACCACGAGCCAGCAGACCCGGGTGGTGGAGGGGGGAGGCGGGGGTGTTTCAGACATCAGACACAACACAATACTTTTCCTAGTAAAGGAAGTGTGGGGGAGGTACTAAACGAGTATTTTGCATCAGTATTTACTGTCGAAAAGGATACGGAAGATATCACATGTAGGGAAATAGATGGTGACACCTTCCAAAATGTCCATATTACGGAGGAGGAAGTGCTGGGTGTCTTCAAACGTTTAAAGGTGGATAAATCCCCAGGACCTGATTAGGTGTACCCTAGAACTCTGTGGGAAGCTAGAGAAGTGTTTGCTGGGCCTCTTGCTGAGATTGTTGTAATATGGATAGTCACTGGTGAGGTGCCAGAAGACTGGAATTGGCAAACGTGGCACCACTGTTTAAGAAGGGTGGTAAGGACAAGCCAGGGAACTCTCGACCAATGAGCCTGACGTTGGTGGTGGTCAAGGTGTTGGAGGGAATCCTGAGGGACAGGATGTGCATGTTTTTGGAAAGGCAAGGACTGATTAGGGATAGTCAACATGGCTTTGTGCATGGGGAATCATGTCTCACAAACTTGATTGAGTTTTTTGAGGAAGTATCAAAGAGGATTGATGAGGGCAGAGGGATAGATGTGATCCATATGGACTTCAGTAAGGGTTTCGACAAGGTTCCCCTCGGGAGACTGATTTGCAAGGTTAGATCTCATGGAATACAGGGAGAACTAGCCATTTGGATACAGAACTGGCTCAAAGGTAGAAGACAGAGTGTGGTGGTGGAGGGTTGTTTTTTAGACTGGAGGCCTCTGACCAGTGGAGTGCCACAAGGATCGGTGCTGGATTCACTACTTTTTGTCATTGACATAAATGACTTGGATGCGAGCATATGAGATACAGTTAGTAAGTTTGCAGATGACAACAAAATTGGAGGTACAGTGAACAGCGAAGAGGTCACCTCCGATTACAACAGGATCTTGACAAGATGGGCCAATGGGCTGAGAAGTGGCAGATGGAGTTTAATTCAGATAAATGCAAGGTGCTGTATTTTGGGAAAGCAAATCATAGCAGGACTTATACACTTAATTGTAAGGTCCCAGGGAGTTTTGCTGAACAAAGAGACCTTGGAGTGCAGGTTCATAGCTCCTTGAAAGTGGAGTCGCAAGTAGATACGATAGTGAAGAAGGCGTTTGGTATGCTTTCCTTTATTGGTCAGAGTATTGAGTACAGGAGTTGAGAAGTCATGTTGCAGCTGTACAGGATATTGGTTAGGCCAGTGTTGGAATATTGCGTGCAATTCTGCTCTCCTTCCTATCGGAAAAAGTTGAGAAACTTGAAAGGGTTCAGAAAAGATTTATAAGGATTGGAGGATTTGACCTATAGAGAGAGGCTGAATAGGCTGAGGCTGTTTTCGCTGCAGCTTCGGATGCTGAGGGATGACATTATAGAGGCTTTCAAAAATATAAGGGGCATGGATAGGTTATATAGGGAAAGTCTTTTCCCTGGGGTCAGGGAGTCCAGAAGTGGAGGGCATAATTTTAAGGTGAGAGTAGTAAGATGTAAAAGAGACCTACAGGGTAACTATTTCACACGGAGGGTGGTACGTGTATGTAATGAACTGCCAGGTGAAGTGGGGGAGGCTAGCACAAGTGCAACATTTAAGTGGCATTTGGATGAGTATATTGAATAGGAAGGGCTTGGAGGGTTATGGGCCGGGTGCTGGCAGGTGGGACTAGATTGTATTCGGATATGTGGTTGGCATGGACGGGTTGGACCGAAGGGTCTGTTTCCATGCTGTCCATCTCTATGACTCTATGACTTATATTAATCTGTTTTTTGGTGCACCATACTGGTGAGAAAGTCCAAAGGGATATTCTCTATGATGAGCTTACAAAGACCCAACACATCCTGGGAGTTTCAGACATCCAACACAACAGAATATTATTTCCTAGCACAGAAAGTGAGGATATATTTTTTCCCATGTGCATCTGCGTAAGATACTCTGCGCAGGTGCAGGGAAAGAGAAACCGTGTCCATCTCCAATTCGGTCCCCCAAGACCCACTCTACTGCACCGAACACAGTGATCCGATATATACGAAACCTGCAGCAGGACCACATACAATGAGTAAGAATGCCTGTAGTCATTCTGCATTTAGGACATGCTGAAGATAATCCCACATTGAATTTTGAGAGAAAATGTGGTGTTAGATAGGCCCTATGAAGAATTTGCAACTGCATGGAATTGGTCCTTTTACAGATCAAAATCCTTCGAGCATTTTCACAAATATTCTCCCATGTCTCCAAAGAGATCTAAACCCCCTAACTCTCCCGCACAGACATCACGAAGCTGCACAGTCTTGTCTGAGGGGACACTCTCCAACAAATGATAAAGGGTACTGACAGAGAGTGTATTCTTAGCAGTAAGCACCCGCTTCTCTGTATCGGATCTATAAGAGTCTGTTAAAAGTGTGTGTTTTTAAAATCAAATCTCTAATCTGGAAAAAAACAGAAGAAATCTCTACTAGGTAGTTCATACTTACGAGTTATTTGATCAAATGATATCATTGTTTCTCCCTCAAGTAACACGTGGTGGCTCAGTGGTTTGCACGGCTGATTCACCGCACCAGGGTCACGGGTTTGGTTCCAGCCTTGGGTGACTGGCTGTGTGGAGTTAGTATGTTCTCAACTGTGACTGCGTAGGTTTCCTCCCACAGTCACAAAGATGTGCAGGTTAGATGAATTGGCCAATGCTAAATCACTCAAAGTGTTCAAGGATCTGTAAGTTCAGACATTAGTCAGGGTAGGTATAGAATGGTAGGGGAATGGGTCTGGGTGGGTTACTCTTCAGTGGTTCGAAGTTGACTTGCTGGGCCCAAGGGCTTGTATCCACACTTTAGGGATTCTACTAATTCTAAATCACTCAAGCAAGGTACTCCCCTGGCTGCCCACAGTTTACACCTGGAATCCATTATCCCCGGTTGACAACCCTGGTATAGCAATTAAAGCGGTAAGAAACATGGTTTTGGCTGTATTGCTCTCGATCTGACGCATTGTTCTTCAAGTTTTAACAGTATTGATAATCATTAGTTTTTGACAATACTCCATAAATCCAAGGCACGAACATCGGATGATTAAAAAAGCTTACTTGATTGCTTTTAATCTGGGAGATCTACCCCCCGCAATCTGTGGGGCAGTTGCAATTTTGTTAGCTTGATAAGGAATCGCTTATGGTGGCAAATAAAAGAGCTAAACCAGCCATTCTATTTCCGAAATATCTGTCTGGGAAACATCAAAGAAAACATTCACACGGCGTCTCGGAAATGAGGAAGGACAGTCATTTTAATAACAGCTATCCGATCTAGCCAGGATATTTGAATTGCCTCCCATCTTTGAAGGTCTTGTTTAATTTTGTCAAACAAATGGACACCGTTCACATTAAATAAATGATCAAAGCCAGATGTAATGACTATACTGAAATAGGGAAACCACCCCCGTGACCATTTAAAAGGAAACCAGGATTTGCCCTTAGTATCAGGTATTTCCCTAAGATCTCCCATAGGCATGGCCTCCAACTTTGTAAAATTAATTTATTGCCCGGAAAGGCAACAAGCGAATTCATGCATTGCATCATATGACCTACCGAAATTACGGGATTTGACAAGAAACATAAGACCCTCATCTGCATACAATGTAATCTTTCGTGACTTCTATCCCACTTCTGGGTCAGATGTGTTGACATCCCTACGGATGGACTCCTCCAGTGGCTCAATCCCCTACGTAAACAACAATGGTGAAAGGTGTCAACCTTGTCGGCTGCCTGGAGAAATATTAATATTACTGGTTGGCCACACTATTAGTGAGAACCGCAGCCAGAGGATCACGGTAAAGGATCCTCACCCACTTGATAAAATCTTTGCGTAGACCAACCCGTTCTAATGTACAGAAGAGATCCGGCCACTCAACCCAATCAAATGCTTTCCCTCATCAAAAGAGATCAATAATCCCTGGACAGATTGTTGTTGACACTCTTGGATCATGTTGAGTAAACTCTTCACATTGTAGGAAGATCTGCGGCCCTTTATAAAGCCTGTTTGGTCCTCTTTGGTAACGGAAGGCAACAAAGTTTCCAGCCTTAATGCACGGGTCTCAGAATGGATTTTGAAACCAACATTTAAATTTGAGATTGGCGTGTAAGAAGCACAATCCTCCAGGGTCTTCCTTTCTTCATCATCATAGAGATATGAGCCTCTCTTAAGGATAGAGGGATGGGTTCGTGACTGTATGAGTGACAGAACATGTTAAACATCAGCCCTGACAATAGGTTTATAAATTATCTATAAAATTCACGAGGAAATCTGTCAGGAATGTGCACCTTTGCATTCTGAAGCTGCTTCACACCCTCCTGCGCAGACAATGGTGCATTAAGGCACACCACTTATTCAGGGTTACTCCTGAAAAATGAAAAGTGACTCCATTTTAATCCATCTGTCCTCATAATGCTCAGTCTGAAATAATTCGGAGAAAAATCTTGGACAGGAGACACCAAACTTTTTGGAATTGAAGGTAAGGATCCCAATACCTTCCCTAATTGAGGTAATGGCTTAGAGGGGCGCTCGTTTTCCTGGCAAGATAGAATAAATACCTGCCTGACTTATCACCATGCTCAAACAGCCTTTGTTTAGCAAAAGTAAGTTCCTTCTTGGTTGTCTGTGTGAGCGTGGAATTCACTGTAGACCGAAGTGTTGTAATCCTCTGCAGCTTAGCCCCTGAGGGTCTATCACAGTATGTCCTCTCGGCTGCCCTCAGCTGTGCCTCAAACCAGCGTTCCTGCTCCCCCTTCTGCTACATCATAAGGAATAATTATTCCCTTGGCATAAGCCTGAACAATTTCCCATAGAATGGATGGCTTACTGGTTGAATCTGAATTAATGGCTAAGAAAGATCTGAATTCATTACAGAAATACTCAATGAACTAACTAGTCTAAACAATAAAGGGATACATTCGCCAGTGTCTCGAATCTATTATATTTCCCTAAATCTTTATCAATAAGTATGGTCAGAAATGGTAATATTCCCAATTGTACAGGATGCCACCGAATCTAAGATTGTTTCAGGGATGGGGAAGAAATCAAACCTGGTGTGGCATTTCTGCGGGTTAAAGAAGATATTAAAAGCCCTCCTTGTGAGGTAGATGTGCCTCCAGACATCCACCAGCTCTAGATCTGCACACAAATCCACCAATACCTTACATTATAACGGGGGGATTGAGGGACCTTCGGACATTCTGTCCATCGTGGGGTCCATAAGACAGTTGAAATCTCCTTCTACGATAATGTGCCATGATGCAAGAAAATGTATCTACCAGGATTTTAAGAGGGTCGCGGGGTGGGGGTGGGGGTCGCAATTACTGTTCAAAATATTGGATTATTTACCATAGTTCAAGGATTGGGAGATTGTGATCCTTCCGTGAGTATCCAATACAATCTAGTAATTTAAATGGAAGATTCTTCTTATTCAGTATGGCCTCTCCCCTACTCCTAGTATTAAAAGACGAAAATAAAAACCCGTTCAAACCCGCCCTGCTGTAACTTCAATTATTCCTTGTGATCGAGGTGCATCTGCTGCAATAGGACAAGATCAACCCTCTCTTTGTTAAGACTAGAAAGTACCTTTTTCCTCTTAACTGCCTCCCCTTAATGCTCCAGATATACCATTGAAGCATGACATTAGCCATAACACACTGGAACAACATTAGAACTCCGGAGAGGAAGAACTTGAATGACAAATCGCTGAGCATCCACGAAAAAAGACTCATCGAGCCTAAAAAAAAATACTAACTAAAACTACAACAACTAACACGCTTTCAAAATGTTCTACAACTAAATACATATAAAAACAAACAAAAAACAGGCCAAAAAATGCCAATGACACTCAGGAGGGGCATTTACCCCTCCTCCCCCCACTGGGGGCAGTTGCACGTCACAAATCTTTATCTTCTACCCCATTATCAATACTGCATTCCGGGCAATTAATCACAAACATCGGGATTGAACTGCCCTAACGTAGGCATTCAGTCTTCATGATCAGCTTCATAACTCCCTCCAGCTTGAGCCGAACCCGACACACAAACTCAGCACGAGAAAAACGAATAGTAATAGTAATCAAGTTAAAATTGTGTACTCTACCCATCCCTAACTGTAATTTAACATTACTTAATACCAAGAAAGATTCAACAAACGTTCTTTAAAACGAGAGAAGAATGATTATCGATATCTATAAAACAACCAGCCTGCTGTATAGTGTCCACAAAGTTTTCGCGTCCTCTGGAGCGTCAATGGATCTATTGAAAGATCCACCAGTGCGTAGAACTATTGAAAGCATACGGAGCACCGCTGCGTTCATGAAGGAATACTGAATCTCAAGTTCCCTTAATCTTCTCTTGATATCATCAAAAGATTTTCTTTTCTGAATCACTGCCGCTGAAAAGAGGTGGAAGAACATAATCTTGGAGCCCTCGTCGGATCTTTTCCCTGTGTTCTGCAAGCTTCCATAAGTCTTTGATTGTCTCTGCAACTACGTAATCGCACAAGAACAGGGTGAGGGCGTTGGTCTGAGTCTGACCTACGCACCATAACCCGATGAACTGTCTCACTCTTCACCCATCCCTCTTCAGCTTCGAAGTGAAGGAACACAGCAGCCAGTTCTCGAAAAAAAACTTACTGGCTGAACATCTTATGTCTCCAGCAGACCGATGATATGAACATTCTTCATTCTGCCCCTGTTTCCTAGTCGTCAAATTGTTCAGTTAAGGTACGGACCTGTTTTCCAAGGGCGAGGACCCGCTCCTTCGAGGAATCGATTACAGACTCTGTCCCTGCAGCTTGACGCGCGACCTCATCCGTTCTGTTTCCAAGGCTTTCAATTTGCTGCTCATATTTTTTGGAGCATGGCTGAGAGTGGTTCTAGCCTCCTGCTGAACGTTTCTTCAATCATGCCTTCAATCATTTCATGTAACTTGGTGAACTCGGTGACCAAGGCCTGGTGACTAACTGGGTCGATCGAACGAGCAGAGGGGGTTGCAGGTGCGGCCACAGGCATGCAGACAGCTTCGGACGGGTGCCCTGCGTGTTGGGACTTAATCGATCCTTTCCCATGTTTTGTCATTTCCACTTGACAAATTGGCATTATTCAGTATTCTGTAGCTCTTTTAGTGTTGACCTTTAAGTAAATGACTGTGGTGGGGTGGGATAGAGCATTACTGTGATGCAGAGATCAGCAAAGCAGACCTTTCAGATCGCTGCCATCTTGTTTCCCCTTTAAAACTTTATCGATCTTATCCATTTCGTTTAATTCTTGAATTTTCTAGAGCCGTGTCATTCGGAACCACTGTCTACAGTTTCCCCAACACTGCACATTGCTACTCGATAATCCTTGACTCCTTTGTGATTCCTGAACATTGCCTCAAAAGTATTCAATATCTCTGCCTTCCATGTTCTGCGGGGAAGAGTGTCATTTGACTCACTGCACTCTGAGAAAACAAAAATAAACCGACACATCGGGGTGTGAGATTAGCATTATTTTTGCATTCTTCTCTGAGCAAGGATATAGTAACACTGGAAGCAGTTCATAGAAGTTTCACTTCATTTATTCCATGCATGAAGGGCTGATATTATGGCGACTTTAACAGGCTACCCTTGGAATGAGAGCTGATCTTATTGAAATATACAAAGCCTTGAGGCGAGTGCATAGGGTATATACTGACTGGGAGTTTGTATAGCCCAATTTTGATGCCGTTGTCATTGAACCCCTACAGTGTGGCAGCAGGACATTCGACCCATCGATTCCACACCAACCCACCGGACATTATCCTATCCAGACCTGTCCCCTTACCCTCTGCATGTAACCCTGCATTTCCCATGACTAACCCACTTAACCTACACATTCCTGGTCACTCTGGGTAATTTAGCATGGCCAATCAAACTAAGCTGTATATCTTTGAACTGTGGGAGGAAACTGGAGAACTGGGAAGAAACCCACACAGACACGGGAAGAATGTTCAAATTCCACACAGAGTGTCGAACGAGGTTGGAATTAAATTCAGCTCCTTGCTGATATGAGGCAGCAGTACTGACCACAAATCTAACATGCTGCTCCGTTAGCCCTATTAGTTAGCTGCGGCTGATGAAAGAAATCTGCCTGACTTGTTCCTATCACTAAACCTGACCCAGTCTGAGACCTTTATCATCGGTCATATCACCAACCTGGTTGCATTTAAATTTGTTGTGAGCAGTGGAGGAGCGGTACTAGAAAAGGAAACAGTGACACCCTCCATCCTCAGTCAGAGCCGGAGTGAGGAAAAAAATCACAAAGTCGGATTTCACTCAAGTGGGAATTCCCTTCGCCAGAAGTTTGGGATGGCTGAATTTTGATGTTAATATTACATAATATTATATTATCTTTTTATGGCTTTGTCTGATTTTCCATAGACAAGTGAATCAGGGATAATGGTGCATGGAGAGAAAAGTGCAGCTGGGACAACAATGAGAGGAGCCATGACCTTATTTACTAGTGGAGTAATGTCGAAGGGCCGATTGGCCCACTCATGTCCCTCAGCCCTTTGTTCTGATGTTCGATTCAGCCCTCCGGACCTGCTACACACAGGCAGATCGAGGCCACGTGGTTAAGTGTAGTTTCTGAAATGCAGTTGGAAATTCCAGACTTGGTCAGGAAGTGACCCCCAGCCGCAATCCCTTTTTCCAGGATTCCCCACTCTGTAACTTCTGCTCTGGAATTGCTCTGAATAAAGCCCCCATATCCCATCCAGGGTTAACTCAGGCAAATTATCTCCTTTCACGAATGCAACATTGTACAACACGACTTTCCAAAATCATGATATAAAAACATAAGAAGTAGGAACATGAGTCAGCTATTCGGCCCCTCAAGCCTGAACTCTCATTCAATAAGAACATGGCTGATGTACTTCCGGGCTCAACTCCACTTTCCTATCCAATTCCCTGTATCCCTCCACAACTCCCTGTGTTAGGAAATTCCAGACATTCACTACCTTCTGAGAGAGTTCATCATTTTTCACCTCAGATTGAAATCGATGTTCCTTATTCAGTATCTACCACCTCGAGTTCGAGACTCAGGGGAAACACCTTCTCAGCATTTACCTTGACCACCCCTCTCTGTATCTTGAACATTTCAGTAATTTCACCCTCATTCGTTTCAACCGAAATGAATAATCTCCTCACCATTTTAGATGTATTCAATAATTCAACTCTTCCATCCCAGGAGCTGTGTCATGAACCAACCTAGTTACTTGCTGCATCAGCATGCTGACGTTATGATTCAAACACAGAAACACTCCAATCCCTTTGTACTGATCATTTTTTGACAGTCCTCTTCATTAAATAACAGCCTGCATTTTGGTTCTCAGTGTCATCCACAAACTCGGATGTAAATTGCAGTCAGCTCCCGCCGTCAGGCTATCAGTATAGATTGAAAATATCTGATGTCATCGGCCTGATATTTGTGATAATCCAGTAGATACGTTTTTATCATAAAGATCCATTAATCCTGAATCTCCGATTTCTATGTGTTAAGCAACTGTCATCCCATGCTAATATATTATTCATCATACTACGAGCCTCTGGCTTGTGACAGAACGTTTATTTTGTAATACCTTGTGAAAAATCTCTGGAAAGCCTCATGTTGACCAGTTCCCTTTATCAAATCTGCCTGTCACATTCTCAGGGGTTCCTGATGAAGTGCTCCTGCCTGAAACATTTATTTTCCTGCTGCTTGGATGCTGCCTGACATGCTATGCTTTTCCAGCATGACTCTAATCTTGACATTCTCAGGGATCTCTAAAGTATAATTTGCATGATTTTACAGGGCGAAAATAGTTACCCCGTCATAGAACGATGCCAACTCTGCATTACGCTTTTCTAAGTGCCCTGAAATTCCTTCATTAATAACAGGCTCGAGCATATTACCAGCAATAATGCTTAGGCTAAATTGTTCCTGCTTTCTGTCTCATTCCTTTCTTAAAGACCGGTGCCACATTGGAGGTTCTCCAGTTTCACTGGAGCACTCCTGTAATCCAGAGAGATATGGAATATTTCACACAGTGCCACTAGTCACTCTGTGACCACTTCTTTTAAAATTAACTATGAATTATTGCTGACCTGCCTCCCCTTATTCTTATCTGTTAGACAAAAACCTTGTTCCTTTTGTTAGAGACAGTTCAAGAACTTCCCTCATATCACCATTTTGTTTATACCATTGACATGCTTACAGTACTTTCCCCATGAGGAGTGATTTAAATGACTAGTGTACATTATCTGCCTGTTCCCTGTGGCAAGTTCTCCAGTCACACCCTCCTCATGGCCTCAATTTACTTTCCTCACTTCACTTCTGCTTCAGCTCACACACAAATCTTCAAGCTGTTTTTTATGTAGATGCGAAAGCTCATGATGCATGTTTTTTTATTTCTTTCCAATTTATTACATCACATCTTTTCGTACATTTTCCTCACTTTCTAGATTCATACAGTCATATCGTGCACAAACAGACCTTTTGGACCAATTTGTCCATGCTGACCAGGTTTTCTTAACTAAACTAATCCCATCTATTTGCACTTGGCCCATATGCCTTAAAACGTTTCCCATTCATATGTTGGTCCAAATGTCTTTGAAATATTCCAGCTGTACAAGCATCTACCACTGTTTCTCTGGCAGCTCATTCCATGCATACATCGACCTCTGTGTAAAAAATGTTGTCACTTTGTCCCTTTCAAGTTTCACCCTTCCACCTTAAAGCTATGCATTTGTGTTTGAACTCCCCGAACCTGCAGAAAAGACCTTCGCTTTTTGTCTATCCCTGCCTCCCATGATATTATAAACTTCTAGAATGCCACCCCTCAAACTCGTACACTCCATCTGATACTAACTTCAAGATCAAAGATAAGCACTGCAAATTGGAAAGAATATTAAAAATGACAGGTAAAGAAAACAACCTAAATGTCAGACTGTTAGTTCTGCTCTATGTTACAAAACTCAGGCAGCATGAAACTCTGACTCGTGCTAATAAGAGGTCAAGCACCTGAATTCCATTGTATGAAGGCAGTGATGATGCATACTATCAAAACGTATAGATCTAGATCTATTTAATGCAACATGGTCAACATTCACCCTCCTGTTCTCCCTATGACCTTGTGTGGTTGTGTCTTCTTTATCTTACACTCAGTTAGAGAGAACCCCTTTCCCCCATTCACACCTTAATTTCAACCCATTTTGCATTATCTTCTCGTTCACCACTGCTAATAGCTCGTTTATCCTTTGCCATGCCCTCTTTTCCAAGTCACCCATCCCCCATCTCCGGCAAGGGATTACAAAGCCCAGTTTCGAACCTTTTTCAGTTCTGAAAAAGTCACACTGGGCTTGTAACGCCATCTCTGTTTCGCTGTCTCTGCAGATTCTGCCAGACCTGCTGAGTTTCTCCAAAAACGAATAGGCACAGCAAAAATTTTCAATTAAACAAATAACTATGGATACTGGAAATAAAACCAAATTTGCTGGAGAAACTGCGAGCTTTGTAGAGGGTCACTGGACCCGAAAGATTAAATTTGCGTTCACTACACAAGATGCCGCCAGACCTGCTTGGTTTCTTCAGCAATTTCTGTTTTTGAACAAGTTCCAATGACGTGTGTGAAAGCTGCTCAAACGCCGTGTCCAACACGGAGCGCCCTACACTGGGTACTGAACAATAACGCAAAGTTCACACATTCATTCGCTCAGAAACTGCATTAGGCTGGCATCGCTGACACCAGAGAGCTCTTAATCATGATCAGGGAGAAAACCAGAGGGAAATACATTCAATTCAAATGAAGAAGATGGCATTACGAGAAAGGAAAAGATTCAGATGAATATGTTAAAGGATTTGAGTAATGTAACAAATTGGAAGCATGGCACCAAGGAGAACCATAAGCAGATTGAGAATATTAAAATGGAAGTATCACCGCATCAGACACCAGGTGAGGTCACTGAGTACTCGGCTGATCGGTGACTGGGTCGCGATGTGAACTGGGGGACAGTCAGTAGAATTGAATTGCAGATATTGCAGCTCAAACTGGGCTATCACGTGATGCTGTAGACGACAGCAGTAACACAAGCAGGATTGTACTCTAACATAATCTGTAACATTTTCCCCAGGATATTCTATCAGTCTACCATTACCATCAAACCGAGTGATGGTTCAGTGACGAGTGTGGGTGAACATGCCAAGGTCAGAACCATGTGTACCTAAAGCTGATGGCAAACCATTACAGCTACGGCGCTTGAGTGCTTTCATTCCAAACAGCAGAACTAACATCTGATAGAGAGGACGAAATGATCCCAAGGCCAACAGATCAGATCTAAGCTCTGCAGTCCTGCCACATCCAGGCATAAATGTCAGTATACTATTAAACAACTTACTGGAGGAGAGGACTCCAAAATACCCCCATCCTAAATAATGGAACAGCCCTGCACATCAGTGAAAATGACAAGGATGTAGTATCTGCACCATTCTCAGCCAGAGGTGTTGAAAGGATGATCCACCTCATCCTCGCCATGATGCCCACAGAATCACAGATGGCAGTGTTCAACCAATTGATTTGCTGCATGTGACACGAAGAAACCGCTGAACACAGTAGATACGACAAAGACAATGGGCCCTGACCCCATTCCTGCAATGGGACTGAAGACTTGTGCTGCACAACAAGCCGTGTCCCTGGGGAAGCTGTTTCATTCCAGCTCCAACTCTGACATCTGCCTGGCAGTGTGGAAAATTACTCACCTATGTCTAGTCCCCAAATAGGTGAATAATTATATTCTGACCATTTAACACCCCCTCAGTCCCTTCACGATAATCAAATTTGTGGGAGTTCTTTTTGACAAAGCTGTCAAACAGTCCAGAAATAACCGGCTCAGTGTGGTTTCCGATAGGTTCGTATGCGGAGATGGTGCTGTTGTGGAAATGTCACTGGATTACTAATCCAATACAGGATAATACTCTGGCAGCTGGTGGAAGTTAAAAACAATTAATACAATATCAAGATCTGTAATCTGGTCATGGTAACAGTGACCTTGCATCCAATGTTGATTGTAAACTTCGATCTCCTTTCCCAATGTACTTTCAGGAAGTGCATTTCCCGTGTTTTCCTGGTCTGGCCTAAAGGTGACTCCAGACACACAGACATGTGATAAACTCTTCAATGGTCCCTGAAACGGCCAAGCAAGACACTTAATTTTATCACACTGCTCCGAGGTCTTAAAGGAAAAAAACAGACAGAATACTCGGCACCAGCCTTGATATCAGAAAAGAGAATGGGAATCACAGTCCTGTTGATCCTGAGAGACCTCCTTCCTAACATCTGAGAGCTTGTTACAACACTTACAGTGCTTCCCACAGACTGCACAGAAACATCGGGAAAGGTCACACAACACATTGAGCCTTCCCCATTCTAGTTTATGGAGAAAATCTCCTCAATGCAGTATTCTCGACACAGTGTTCATATCTATTAATAGGTTTAAACATTGTGAAATATCAAATAAGAACTGTTGTCGTCCCTTCAGTCCATCACTCTTGCTCCTCGATTCAATATACAGGCAGTTCTCTGATAACGCGGGCTTATTAAAAGTGATTTGACTGCAGTGCGATTCGCGAATTGCGCACCTCTTTTCTATAAAGTGAACTCCCGCTCACTGCGACGCGATTCCTTGCCAGGCACCAGCTGAACAACAAAACCCAGCTTCAGGATCCTCTGTCTGCCAAATGCATCCTGTGAGTGTTCAGCTAAAACAGGAATGCAATCCGCTCTGCAAGCTTTGAACGTGAACTTGAAACGGGGAGTTGCTCTCTCCAATTAGAAGGAGCTTTATTTCAAACCACGGTGGAATCTTCAGGAGAACTGGAATTCCATGTTGGCATCACGTGGTGAAGAGTTTCTGGTGAAGAGTTTTGTGAAAGGATACAGGGATATAGCCAGTGACTGCATTGTCATTATTAGCACTATTTCATTACAATATATGATTTAAAGGTTTAATTAGACTGTGCTAGTGTGTGTTAGACAAACTTTAATTTTTGTTTTTTACTGATATTTTGCAGTTCGCCCATTATCCTCTTTTCCCCATAGACCACATCATTAATATTGCATGATTTCCTGCAACACAGCGAAGCACAGGAACACAGCTACCACGTTATTGGAGAACAACCTGTAATGGTATCTGATCCTCTATCTTCATACCATACCCTGCTCTCTCCCTATCCCTTTAGTTTCCAAAAATCCATATTTATATTCAGTGCCTTGGTTTCCACAGCCTGATCTGGGAGATAGTACCCCAGGTTTGCCAGTCTTTGAGTGCAGACATTTATTCTCATCTCAATGCAGAGTGGCCTATATGTACATAATACTGTGGCCCCTTGTTTTGATGTCCCAGTCAGGGGAATTGTCACCCCTGTTTCCAATCTGTCTCGCCCTAACAGAGTTTTATATATTTCACTGAGATCTCCACTCATTTTTCTAAAACCCATGGAATACAAGCATAGCCTCCGCAAACACTGCTCCAACAACAAGCCTGTCATCCCAGAGATCAGTCTGGTCATCCTTTACTGCTCTCCCTCAATGTCAGGTTTGTCCTTTATTAGGTAAGGAGACCAAAACTGCACACAATACTGCACAATGTTCCAGATGAGGTCTCACCAAGGCCCTGCTCAGCTGCAGTAAAACTCCCTTACTCCTGAATTCAAATCCCCCTGAAATGAAGGTGAATACACGATTTATCTGCCTATCTGTTTTCTGCTCCTGCAAAATTGCCTTCAGTGACTGGTGCACAGGGAGATCCAGATCCTTTTCAATGTTACAGCTCTCCACTTGTTGGGTCTGTGTACACTGATCAGCGTGCCAATGCCATTCCCAGTATTTACTTCTGGATTCAGATCTCACTGCCCTACACTGACCTCGGAGGGTTGCACAGATGGAAACAAAAATGCAGCTTAAGTTCCTTTACAGATCAACATTTTTCAAACAATCCCTTTTCAAATGATAGGCTCCCGTTCTGTTTTTACCATCAAAGGTCACAATGTTGTTGGTCACGTATCCTCCATAGACCATATCCCCCCCCCCCCCCCATTGCTCTCCATCTGCCATGTATTTACCCAGACACTCCACTTGTTGCAATCACCTTGCAGTTTTTTTGACATTCTGCTCACCCACTCACAATCCGATATTGTTTAGTGCCATCAGTAAACTTGGAAATATTGAATTTGATCCACTCAACAAAATATATGTTGTGTATTGGGAATAGCTGGAGCTCAAACCCCGATCCTTGCTATATCCTCCAAGCCTTCCTTTCAAATAAACCCATTGTTTTATTCCTACTCACTGCTTCCTGCCCGCTCTCCCATTCTAAAACCATATTAGTCCCAGTCCCAGAGGATTTGATGTTGCATAATAGGCTTGGGGCTTTATCAAATATCTTTCTGAAAATGCAATCATATTTCATTGATTCCTTTTCCATAATTATGCTAAACGTCACTTTCTCAAATATAATTCCCATTTGATCAATCTCGGTTGACTTTATCTGTGCTCATTAATTTCAGTTCCTATACTTCCTCTAAGACTGTTTGGTTGCTAATTTCATTCTATTCCTTTTTTCTCAACAGACTAATTTTCACTAGGATTGTTGGGAAGTTTTCTTTTTTGTTTTGTTTACTTCTGTGAAGACATAACTAAAGTATTTGCTCCATAGTTCTGCCTTTTCCAGGTCCTCAATTCTCTGGTATCAGACTGTAAGAAAGCTGCACATTTTTCCACTTAATTTTGCCATTGTCATATTTTCAGAAGATATTACAAGTTCAATCTTAAAACCCTTGTTAATATACTCTTCAGAGACCCATCAATTCCTATCTTAAATTACTCAATGATTGATCTTCCACAGCCATACAAACACAGAAGCACACACTTTGTACCATCAACAATACAGCACGGTCTACATTCGTCCCATTTTCTGACACAAGTCCCGTAGCCGTGAATCTTATTGCATTTCAAGTGCACAGCCGTGTATTTTCTAATGGTTGTGAAGTTACCATGACAACTTCTCTCTCAGGAAGGGCATTCCTGACCCCAACACCCTCTGGATGAAAAACAAACCTCAATTCCCTCCAAATCTCAAACCCTTCACTTGAAACTGTGTTGCATTGTTCTTGGCCCTTTGACTAAAAGGAACAGCTGCTGTCTATCCACCCTGTCCATGTCCCTCGGAATCATATCCTTCTGAATCACGGCCCCCTCAGCCTTCTCTGCTCCAAACTAAACGACCTGAGTTTATTCAGCCTCTCTCCATAGCTGATATGCTCCATCACAGGGAACATCCTGGTGAATCTCATCTGAGCCCCCTGCACTACAATCACATCCTTCCCGTAATGTGGTTCCCAGAACTACACACAGTACTCCATTTTGGCCAAACCAAAGTTCCGCATAGCTCTTATAATCTATGCCTTGATGAATAAAGATTATGTTTACGGTCCCTTATACTTTCTCAAAATTGTTCATTAACGTATTTCGTCACATTCAGGGAAGTGTGGAGAAACACCTTCTGAGCTTCCTCATCTGCTGCCATTCATTGAGTACCCCTGTCCAGTTTCTTCATCCAAAGTGTGTCACATCATATTTATCAGGGTTACATTACATCTGCCATTGTTCTGCCCATGTGACCATTCCATCTCTATCTTCCTGTACCATAAGATCTTCCTCTGCACTGCCAACCACCCGGCCAATCTTTGTATCAAACACAAACTTAGTTGTCACACTCCCTGCACCCCCTGCCTATATTCACAGCTGCATCATTTATGAATACCCCAAATAATAAGGATAACGATCACACAACGCCAGGTTACAGTCCAACCGGTTTATTCGGAGGCACTAACATCGAAGCGCTGCTTCTTCATTAGGTGGTTGTGTGCTTTGAAAGCTCGTGCCTCTGAATAAACCTGCTGGACTATAATTTGGTGTTATGTGATTTTTAGGTTTGTTCACCTCAGTCCAACACCAGCATCTCCAAATCACAGCACTGATCCCTGTGATACACCATTGGACATCGGTCTCGAGTCACACAAACAGCCTTCAACCACTACCCTCTGTCTCCTAACACTAAGATGATTTGGATGCAACTTGGCAAGTCATTAATGACTCGTACCTGTTCCCTTGTTATACATTTCCGCTTGACACACTTGCAGAATATCTGGAGATTTTCCTTAATCTTACCCTGCCAGCAGGTTTCTATGACCCTGTTTTAGGCAGTTCTCACCGAGTGATGAATTTCCTCAAAATTATGGTCTTAAGTGGCCAATCCCTTATCTTGCCATTATTTGCCTTGAATTTGGATTGGGCAGCCAGGGAAGTGTCCTGTTAATTTCCAATTTATCATATGTTTTGTGAATTTTGTAAACTTCACTGTGATCCACCACTCATTCTTTGAAAGACTAGAGAACATAGGCCGAGTTTCCTCATCAGACAATCTCGCCATCTGTGAGATTAATCTGGAGAACGTCCATTGCAGTTTTATTGTGGTCAGTATATTCTTTCTCAGATTGGGTCACCAACCCTGTACACAATGGGTGCAGGTTTGCTCGCTGAGCTGGCAGGTTCATTTCCCGACGTTTCCTTACCTTACTAGGTAACATCTTCAGTGGACCTCTGGCGAAGCGATGCTACACATTCCTGCTTTCTTTTTAAGGGTTTCTTTGGGTTGTTGATGTCATTTCCTGTGGCGAAGTCACTTTCTGTTCCTTTTCTCAGGGGGTGGTAGATGGGGTCTAACAACTAATGGCACATCGAGTTAGACATCTGCCAGAAATACATGTGGATTCTCTCCATTGATCCTATTAATTTCTAAATATCCAATATCACATGCTGCATAATAGATTCCAACAGTTTCCCTGCATATGTCAATTTAATTGGTCGGCAGTTCTCCAAACTATGCCTTCTTCCCTTTATAGGTGTTTGGATCCCTTCCATTAACCTATAGCGCTTGGACCACGTTTAATAACTTCCATTTATCCGGAATGGCTTGCGGCCTCTGCAGAATGCACAGGAAAATAATACAGTCATCGACAGTGCAATTAATACTTCTGTTGCTGATTTATGTCTGCCATTTTAACATGAAGTACGTCAGGTTTGTCAGGCTGAGCAATGCTCTATCCAGTTACAATTTCAAATACTACCTTATTACTGATATAAATTGACTTTTTGTCTTCAGTTGCACAAGCGGTTCATGATCACTTGGTATTACTGGCTGATTTTATGGATCTTCCTCCTTGAAGACAGATACAAAGCAATTGATTATTTTCTTGACCATTTCCCTGTTCTTCACAATAAACTCTCCTCTCCCAATTACCAATTTCCATATTTGACCTTGCTTTTACTTTGTTTCCTTTGAAATACACATTGTAGATTTATGCAGTGTTTTTGTTC